>NC_090224.1:26223514-26523514 GCF_024489055.1 Chanodichthys erythropterus | reverse complement strand
CAGACTTAAAATACTCTGTCATTTCTTGTCATAGAGACATAAGTAATATATCAACTGAAACTGTAGAATGTCTTCTTTTATTTGTGTACACTCAGAGTAAAAACCCAATGTTGTGCTTTTTGTAAAATAAAGAAAACTAGCATGATACGTGATCTCTCATCTCCCTCTGAACAAACTCCAACCTGATAGTTCTCAGAAAATGAACTGTAACTTATGAATACTAATGACAAACAAACATTCTGTGTTTATGTAATCTGTATGAAAAGAGAGCCATGTCAGAAGTCCGTGATTCAGCTCATTATCCGCTAATGCGGCCACGCCCACGGAGGGAGCGCTATTCAGAGGCAAATTCAGAGGTAATACTTGTATGCATTGTCTCAATCGTGTATTTATTGTCTTGAAAAGTGTTTATTTGGATGTTAAAGCCATGGTTAGCGATCTCTAGAAGACATGCCGTTAGTTCCTGATTCCTTTTCTTCTTTATATGAATTTGTGGCCTAAAGGTGTACAGAGCGCCCTCCGACACTTTGCATCACAGAAATACATTATATTTTAAAGAATATAATAGAATACCATTATTTTAAATTGTAATAATATTTCACAGTATTGCTGTTTATGATGAGCTGAGACATTATTACAGAGGGTTTTTTTCACAGCCTACCTGACTGAAAGGCCTCATTAATATGCAAGTCATTTCAGGTCATTATTATGCGATTATTTTTTTTTCTCAGGTGTAAATGACCCATTATTCATGGTAATTCACGCCTGCAAGCATACTGTGTTTCTTGCCAAAAAGTGTCTTACAAAAACTACATCAATATATTGTTTTATATGAAGGAGTAGGCAGCATAATTTTTACATAATTCTGAAGCAAAAACTCTAGTCTACAACCTCCAATACACAGAAGTCTTGTGAACACAGATTTAATGTACTTTTTTTGGCCTTATTTCAGTGACTTAAGTTTTTTGTTTTTTCAATAACCACGCATAAACATTATTCCTTCAAAAACACAAACATGTACATACATGTTCCTCACATATTATGGTAGCCTAGTTTGTGCTGAATACAGTGTAATGACACTTTTGTCATTTATATGTTTATGAACAACTGAAAAAAGCACAAATGTCAGGGCATGTCAAAACTTCTCCAAGCCCCAAATCAGCCTCAGACTCCAGAGGGTTAACTAATGAACCTTATTGTATAGTATTACCGTCATAGCATATATTTCTTTGTGCTTTTGAACCAACAGCTTCACTATTAGCGAAGAGATGCTACACTGGTAGGATTAATTCACACACTTAATTGTTCTGTCGCTGATGCATTCAAAAACAGTGCTACTTTATCTGTATCTGATTTAAAACAAGCAGAAATCTGTAAGAAATGTAACATTTCATAGATAAAATAACTGATGAAAGTTAGCTGTTACATTTTTAATTTTGGAAAAAGTAGGCCATTTACAACATGTTTCACTGTTTCTTTAGCATCCCATATCCTGTGCAACTTGTTTTTAAGAAGCAGTGCCATGTTAAACATTGTTCCTCTTTAATGTGAACCACAGCGGGTCAATGTCAATTTTAAAACAACTGACCAATCAGATAAATCATTTGGTGGGATAAGCATACAACTTTCTGTCCAATATTCATAAAAAAAAACAAATCATGTTCCTCATACATAAACATGTGTCGTTTGTCTTGAGTTTTTCATATGTGTTAAAGGTTATGGCAAAGAGGGGACTGTAACATTGTAGAGCTGCACAGGTGGTGATTGGGGTCCAATGAGAGTTCTGCTGTGTGCTGATCAGCGTTTGATTATCTTCCCTGAGCAGCAGCGCACTGTGGGCCAGTGCCTTCATTAGCATCTCATCTGCATAATATCGGCGCCAGTGCAAGTGTATTTGCATGCTCAACAGTTCAGCCCTCCTCTTAGGCTTGCCTATTGATATAGTACACATCTCACATGATGCGAATTGTTGAGCAAATGTAGGCATACATATAATTGCTCTGGTGTATAAAGACTTCTTGACTTCTTGGCATATTGAAGAATTATTTTCTAAAATAGCAAATATCCTTTAGTTTACAGGTACATGTTTAATATCTACACCATTAGAATTACCAAATGTACTTGAAACAATAATGTTTCAAACAGGTTTCCCAGCTAAACAGTTAATCATGCTCCAAAATCATGCCATTGCTTGAGCTAATGTTGTTGGGCCAGCTGAGATGCACAAAGAAATTCACTAGCCTATAGCATTCAAGCATGCCAATTCGGGTGTGCCCATAACCTACAGTAGTGGCCAAAAGTAATGTCTACAGGTTTTAATGTAGGTTAAAAAAAAAAAAAAAAAAAAGCATAGAAAAGTAGGAGCGGCCATGAATCAGTGTGTTTTTGGTAGTTTTTGTATTTCAATTTATCACCGTCATTGTAAATTACTGTGTATGTGGAGGTTGCACAAACTCCAGCCTGTCAGGACATTGAGTCCACAGGTTGCCTAACAAGAAAAAGGACAGTGCTGTCTTCTGTGCCTGAATGCATTTTGTGCAGGTGAAGAGACGGGACTTCACTTCTGCATCTGCTTCAAAAAACACATTCACTTTAGAACGAAGGATTATCATCCCGGTGATATGAAGTTCAACATTGTAATACTCCTGTAAATAATGATACTAAATAAATAAACGTCCACATGCGATGCTTCTTCTCCATTGTTTTTACGCAAATCAATTACAACATTGATGAATACAAATACATTACCGCATATGCATACAGTCTCACACTTTTCAAAACAGTTTTGAATAATGTGCTGGTAATGTAAATACTCTATTAATTTCAATTTCATTCAGGCTAGTGTGTACATTCAAGTTCACTCAACTACATACTCATGACGTCATATACATCCTCACACTATCAGTGAATCAGCACGAAATAAACTCATAACTCATAAATGAACAGAATTAATGAATAAAGGATAACATGAAACACATTCAATAACACTATACTGTCTGTGGTTCGGCCGCCGGTGGGAGACATGATGGCCACGGATCCGTCAGAGATGCAGCTCGACAAAAAATGTGAACTGTGCACTGTAAGACTTGTTTTTTTTGTTTTGTTTTGTTTTGTTTTTTGTTTTTTTTTTATATTTGCTAACTACCAAATCAGTTGTAATGAGAAACCACTATATCACGTAAAATAAGTGCGGACAGATATCAAAAGATTAGTTCACTTTCAAATAATTTTCCTGATAATTTACTCACCCCCATGTCATCCAAGATGTCAATGTCCTTCTTTCTTCAGTCAAAAAGAAACGTCTCAGGTTACGTATGTAACCATAGTTCCCTGAGAACAAGGAACGAGACTCTGCGTTGCCACGCTTTGGGGAGCGTCACACGTGACTCGGTGTCTGAAAAACCAACTATCCAACAACGCCAATGCTCATTGGCCGGCGACAGCCTATGACGTCATAGGGGCGCAACCCGGATGTATAAAAGCGCGCCCGCGGGAGCAGTCATTATCCATCGTCTTGAAGGGACTGCCCAGCAGGCCGCCTGAAGCATGGCAAAGGAACGCAGAGTCTCGTTCCCTGTTCTCAGGGAACTATGGTTACATACGTAACCTGAGACGTTCCCTTTCGAAGGGAACTCAACTCTGCGTTGCCACGCTTTGGGGAACGATATACCAACGCCGCCGTGATTAAGGAGAGTGCCTGCCAAAAAATATGGCTGAAACAAAGGTCTCAAAGCCGTTCTCAAACTGCTCAGCAACTCCCACCAGGCTTTCAGTGACAGCATTCCCTTTGGCCAACAGCCCAAGCTGAACTTCCAAAAGGCTTCTACCTTTCTCTTTCAACAAATAGAGCCGAAGGAAAAAGTGGTCCCTTTAAGGGAATGTGGCCAAGGAACCAAAGGGAACGTAGGGGAACAGGGTCACCCTCATTGCCACCAGGGAGGCCGACCTGGTCTTCAAGGGGAACAGACGTAGTCCAGGCCAACCCTGTCTGAATACAGAGCCTCTAGAATGCATTCTTGAAGAAGAAAATAGGTAATAGTGACTGCAGAAAGGCAGAAACCAGCTCAGACCCACGCGTAGAGATGGGCATCCTGGAGCGCAGAACTCAGCTGAATGCTATGAACCCTCATATCGAGGGGAGATAATCCGCTCACCTAGGATCTACCCCGTGCTTAATTAACGCACTGAGGAGGCTGTGCGCTGAAAACCCTGAAAGGGGAGCACAAACCAGCCTGGGGCTGATCCTTAAGATGGGGCCTGATGAAGGCCCAACCACCATAATCAGCTTAGGGAGCTAAGCACTATTACAAACCCAACCCCAAGGGGGAAGTGCAGAGCTCAACTAAAAGGTAGACTATGCCAAGAGCACATAATCGTGGAAGCCCGGAAGGGACTTACAACATGACAACAAAAGTACACTTCAGAAAATGACCCGTTTTATGGTAAAACACCTCTCTGAACACCTGTCTAACGTACAGAGACAAATAAATTCCACGGCAGCCAAGGAAAGCTGCACAGTGCTCCTTAATAATCCACCCAACACAATCCAACAAGCAGTGTACTCAGTAAAAACACTTCTTACTCTTTAAACAAGAGGAGTACAGCGTACGCCAACACGTATTAAGGAAGGCCTGGAAGGCCTATAACCTCAACAAACACGTGGCATCAGCTCGTGGTAGTTTTTAGGTCCCAAGCCAGGTAAACAACCCGCAAAAGAGGGGGTTGAATCTACCACTTGGGCCCCTGGCCAGCGAAAGTGTATATGACTAGTTCTCAGAGAGAAATACACCCAAAACAAACACTAGTGTGTCCAAAAAATGCGGCCCGCAGGCTTAGCATCCTCCAGGACACATGGCGTAAGTCTCGTGGCCGTTTCCAGGAGCCTAAAGATCCAACCTAGGCGCTAGGTGGCTCTTAGCTCAACTAGAATCATCGACTCAGAGAAGCAACAATAGGCTAAACCAAACCTCAGTAAGGTTTCACTACTGTCATCTCATCCTAAGCCGCACAGAAAAACACAATCTGTGCCAACATGTAAACTAAAAAGGAGGCCTGAAGGGGCCTGCCGATTCAATGACACGTGGCTTCAGTTCGTGAATTTCCAGGGAACCAAGCTACAGGGAACCAGCTCTAACCCAATTAACTATGGGAAGCTAACTGCTACCTGTGCTAGGCTACACTTTCCAAACAGGCAAAGTACCCTAAGTTATGTGAGTAAAGGGAACCATACACAACCAACATGACTTAAGGGAGGCTAGTTGAGCCTGCTACCTCAAACAACATGCTGCAGGGCCTGAAGCATGTAAATCCAAAACAGTATGTGAGCAGACTGAAATCTATTATACAGCAGTATAAAACTATTGCTAACTAGAAGGAGGCTGAACAGTCTAGCCTACAATCACCGTTATATGCAATATAACTGATAAACAGAAAACTGAAAAGGGAGCTGACAGATACTAACTTTTCTCAAAAAGTGATCTAGCTACCCTGAGTATGCAATCCAACAGGTGATGCACTCAGTAACCCTGGGGAAAGGATCCACCAACACTTACATAGAGGCTGCTTTTTAAGAAGGCCTACCATAATAAGCGGGTGCCAACCTGTGGCAGCATATCAAGCTCACACACCAAAATGTAAGGCAAACGTCTAGAACTCAAAGGAAACTTTGAAATACATGCTATTTGACAGAGAGAAAAAATAAAATCATTGCTACAGATTCTCAAATCTGTTCCAAGCCTTAGAGGACAGAGCTAAAATGCTGGCATAGTCAACTCAAACTTGAAAATATCAAGTGGCTCGGAAGAAAATATATTTTCCTCTCAGCATGAACGTTCTAGAGAGTGCGGCCTAGCAATCTTAATAGCATAAACTTATCTACGCAAAGATAAGGGCCTACCACCTGAGAAACAGCATCAGGTCTCTAACAAAGCAGTCTAAAACCTAGCTGTTACACTCATAGTTGCACCTACATAAGCAATGGGATAATCTGGGCAAAAAATTCAGCCACTCCCTCAGGAGAAGGCCAAAAACTAAAATACATATGGGAATTATTTATACATACACCATACATACACTTAGTTCTAGCCTGGCCAAACAACATACAGGCCTATTCAAAATAACAGACGCTATAATAAGCCTGATCTCTACCTTGAAATTTCAGATAAGAAATACAGCAAAGATCACAGCTACTGCGCTGAGCGGCCGGTTAGGACCGCCACAAACGCATAAACTGAAGTGATGAGTGCCAGCTCAAACTATACTGACAATAGTCGAAGGGCAGAACATACAGAGAGAAAACTGAACAGCAGCCATTCTGTGGCTCGCTCAGTCAGTCTCAACACCCCAGTTTTTGCCCAAAAAACCCCTATTACATATTTACTGTTACACATTCAGGAAACAATACAGGAAATAAAAACAAGGTCGAACATTTAAGTGATTAAATCAGACCTTGTCTTACCTTCCCACGGCTCGAAGACCAGAGATTCCTTCCATGTTCTTTCATAGTAGAAGAATGATATCCCCGGTTCCATAAGCCTACGAACCTTTTCACTATCAAGCCAGAAGGCGGGCCTTCAGAAAAAGTTTCATCATGGGCCGGCCACCGGCCTGATTGTTCAAAGGTGTTATCCTGAACGTGCACAGATTAGAATTAAAAACATATCCCGGGAGGACGAAGAAAAGGGGCGAAGGAAAGTACCAAATCCTCCCTCGCCAAGAGAGGGGAGCAATCAGCGGCGTTGATCACACCGCTGATTGATCACCTCTCTCAAATCACCTCTCCTTTTCTTTGCATCCCGACGCTTCTGAAACTTACTCCGAGGTGGAGGAGGTGCTCGAGCGGCGACACTGGATCTCTGACCCTGCCTCTGAGCCTCGGCTCGAGGCGGACCAGAGCCTCCCGGTTGTCTGGGCACAGAATAGGACCTGACCGGTATGCACTTCTTAAATGCTGCTGAGCGCGCCGTCGCCTCCCTAAACTTTCCAACAACCGCCTCAACGGAACCGCCGAAAAGTTCAGATGGCGAGACCGGGGCATCGAGGAGAGAGCCCTTCTCTTTCTCCCCGATGTCCGCCATGGTCAACCAAAGGTGCCTCTCCGTAGCCACCATAGCTGCCAATTGATCTTCCAATCGAGGCGGTCGTTTGCTTAGTGGCACGGAGAGCCAAATCCGTGGTTTGGCGCAGCTCAGCCACCGCATCAGGGGACAAACCCTGCCCCTGAACCAGGTCCTTCAGCAGGTCAGCCTGGTATGCTTGCAACACCGCCATCGTGTGCAAAGCAGCACCAGCCTGGCCCGCAGCAGCATATGCTCTGCCGTTCAAACGGGATGTCATCTTAAGGGGTTTAGATGGCAGAACCGGAGCCTTCAGTGTCGGCGCGCTACCCATGACGAGATAGTTAGCAAACGTCTCGCCAATGGGGGGCATCGACAAATACCCATGCTGGCCCAATTCCTCCACATCAGCGAAATTCCCCCGCTGATGCAAATGAATCCTAGCCGAGTATGGGTTCTTCCATGCCTTCCCCACCTCAACATGTAGGTCGGGAAGGAATGGAAGGCTCACAGGAATTACAGGGTTGTGGTCGGAGAGAAACCGTTCATCCAATCTGCCACGACCGGGCTCTTTCCTGACGCGCTGCCATGGCAGCTGCAGCCTGCCTGCAGCACGTTCCACAACCTCCAATAATTCCACATATGCTGGACAGGGAGGCTTGAAAGAGAAAGAGGCAACCTCAGTCACTTCTCCCTCTTCCAAATCCATCTCCTGCTCTCGGGGGCTCTCAGCCAGAAGAGCACTCACTCCTGGATCCGATGATGTCAAGGAGATGGCATCATCGTCATCCAGAAGCTCATCCCCACCAGCCGCTGCTTGAGGTTGAGAGACCGTGACACCTCTCTCAAACTTAGCGGCGAGCTCCACCTGCGACCCCCATGAATGCAGCCGCCGCTCGGCCTCAGCACGAGCAGGACCAGATCCTCCGGGCACAGGTGTAGACGTCTCTCCCCTCGAGAAGAGCGTCAGGCGGGCTTTCTTTTTTTAAATTTACAGAAATCAGACAGTGGCAAGACACAGGCAGTCCCTGAAAGACGAAAAGATAATGACTGCTCCCGCGGGCGCGCTTTTATACATCCGGGTCGCGCCCCTATGACGTCATAGGCTGTCGCCGGCCAATGAGCATTGGCGTTGTTGGATAGTTGGTTTTTCAGACACCGAGTCACGTGTGACGTTCCCCAAAGTGTGGCAACGCAGAGTTGAGTTCCCTTCGAAAGGGAATTAAGGTTTTTGATGAAAACATTCCAGGATTATTCTCCTTATAGTGGACTTCAATGGCCTCCAAACGGTTGAAGTTCAAAATTACAGTTTCAGTGCAGCTTCAAAGGCTTTAAACGATACCAGACGAGGAATAACGGTCTTATATAGCAAAACTGGTAATTTTCTAAAAAAATTTATATGTATATGCTTTATATAAACAAATGATCGCCTTTCAAGTGTTTCCGACAAAACCGCCCTTTCATTTTCTTCAAAAAGCTTACACTGTATGTCCTATGCCTTCCCTATTCTACCAGTGGTGGAAAGAGTACTGAAAATTTGTACTTAAGTACAAGTGCTGTTACATTGCTGAAATAATACTCAATTACAAGTAAGAATACTGTGTCAAAAAAGAACTCAAGTAAAAGTACAAATTACTCTTCTCAAAAACTACTCAAAGTACTAAAATTACTAATTACTTTTTAGCTGGCGATATTTAACACTCTGAGGTCTGAAAACGTGCCAGCGCGTTTTGCAGGTTTTTTTTCACATTGCAGCAAAACAGACTTAAAATACTCCGTCATTTTTTGTCATAGAGACATAAGTAATATATCAATTGAAACTATAGAATATCTTCTTTTATTTGTATACACTCAGAGTAAAAACAAAATGTTGTGCTTTTTGTAAAATAAAGAAAACTAACATGATGCGTGATTTCTCCTCTCCCTCTGAACGAAGTCCAATCTGATAGTTCTCAGAAAATTAACTGTAACTTAGTGAATACTAATCACAGAAAAATTACACTTATGTCTAAAAAAACGTTAAGATGTCAGGTTTTAAATCATGTAAGTCAAATCGAAAACAAACCTTCTGTGTTTATGTAATCTGTATGAAAAGAGAGCCATGTCAGAAGTCCGTGATTCAGCTCATTATCCGCTAATGCGGCCACGCCCACGGAGCCAGCGCTATTCAGACGCAAATTCAGAGGCAATACATGCATTCATCATCTCAATCGTGAATTTATTGTCTTGAAAAGTGTTTATCTGGATGTAAAAGTCAGGGTTAGCGAGCTCTAGAAGACATGCAGTTAGTTCCTGTTTTCTTTTCTTCTATAGATGAATTTTAGATGAGTTTTTGTTTCTTTAGCGCCCTCCTGCTGCTGTATGAATTGGAAAATCCATTCATGGAATAGCCTCTTCTTCTTTTAGATGAATTTGTGGACTAAAAAAGCACAGAGCGCCCTCCCACTTCAAGGATGAATTGAAAACACCAGCGCTCATAGTAATGACAGTGAATATTAAATAAAAATAACTCCTCTGTATAGAAAATTGACATAAACATATGAGAATCCAATATTTCTCCAAATGTGCATGCCTTTAAACTAAAAGCCTATATTCAGACTCTTTGCATCACATAAATACATTATATTTTAAAATATAATATAAAACCATTACTTTATATTGTAATAATATTTTTCTGTATGTTTCATATATCATGATGAGCTTGAGAAATCACAGAAGGTTTTTTTCACAGCCTACCTGACTGAAATGCCTCATTAATATGCAAGTCATTTCAACTCATTACTATCCAATTCTTTTGTCTTCTCAGGTGAGAATCGCCCATTTTCAGTGGTGATTCACGCCTCCTTGCATACTGTGTTTCTTGGCAAAAAGTGTCTTACAAAAACTAAATCAATATATTGTTTTATATGAAGGAATAGGCAGCATAATGTTTACATAATTTTGAAGCAAAAACTCTAGTCTACAACCTCCAATACCCAGAAGTCTTGTAAACACAGATTTACTATACTTTTTTTGGCCTTATTTCAGTGACTTAAGTTTTTTGTTTTTTCAATAACCACGCATAAATGTTATTCCTTCAAAAACACAAACATGTACATACATGTTCCTCACATATTATTGTAGCCTAGTTTGTGCTGAATACAGTGTAATGACACTTTTGTCATTAATATGTTTATGAACAACTGAAAAAAGCACAAATGTCAGGGCATGTCAAAACGTCTCCAAGCCCCAAATCAGCCTCAGACTCCAGAGGGTTAATAAATTATCAAAAAATATTCAATCAAATCATAGATCTAAGTAGAAAATAGCTACTTTAAACAAAGCACTTTCACCTTATTGACGAAGTGCATGAATTAGTGGTCACAATACTGGAATTTCTAACTTCAATACAATACCTTGAAAATCATCAATATTCAGTATCATTTTAAATACCATGGGGGAAACCACCACATACTGTATACCGTAGATATTTTAATATCTAAATTTTTTGTCCATCCGTTTTGTCAAGGCAATCATTATTGTCAAGCTTCAAAAAGCACAAGACTCGTAACAGTATCAATATCTGAGTGAGAGGAGAGGCAGTTCACTTGTATATTTGAGAGCTTGCGTCGTTTTCTGCACATTACAATAATGCGCTCTCGACATTTATAATTAAAATACGCCATAGAAACCTGCGGGTATGATTAAAATTGTGCGCAATACCTGCAATCTCGCACTGACATTCAGGCTCTGAAACAAGTGAGTGACAGGAGGAGGCGGGTGTGTGTCAAACTCCCTGTCGGGGAGATGAGAGAATGAGAACGCGCCGCTGGTAAAATATCAGGGTTTTCATTGGTCTGTTTATGTTCGGATTTCTTTATTGGCTACTGATATGCTAGTCAAAGGTTTGAATATTCAAATTGTTGGCATACTCAGTAACAGAATGTGAATGTGAAGTAGCGAAGTAGATTTCTAAGCTTAATTTGTACTTAAGTACAAGTAAAATTACAGATTTAAAAATGTACT
This sequence comes from Chanodichthys erythropterus, assembly GCF_024489055.1. Taxonomy (NCBI): domain Eukaryota; kingdom Metazoa; phylum Chordata; class Actinopteri; order Cypriniformes; family Xenocyprididae; genus Chanodichthys; species Chanodichthys erythropterus. The sequence goes on along the minus strand of NC_090224.1, from coordinate 26,512,454 downwards.
CAAAACAGTACAAAAACCCGAAAAAGCTACTTAATTACAGTAATGTGAGTAGTTGTAATTCATTACTTCCACCTCTGTATTCTACTTACAGAAAAAATAGAACTGGCGCTGCGTTCGTTACGTAAGTAGCATAGGGAAGGCGTAGGACATACAGCGTAAGCTTTTTGAAGAATACGAAAGTGCAGTTTTGGCGGAAGCACTTGGAAGGCGATCATTTGTTTATATAAAGCGTATACATTTACATTTTTTTTAGAAAATGACCAATCGTTTCACTAGATAAGACCATTCTTTCTCGTCTGGTATCGTTTAAAGCCTTTGAAGCTGCAATGAAACTGTAATTTTAGCCTTCAACCGTTTGGAGGCCATTGAAGTCCACTATAAGGAGAATAATCCTGGAATGTTTATATCAAAAACCTTTATTTCTTTTCGACTGAAGAAAGAAGGACATGGACATCTTGGATGACATGGAGGTGAGTAAATTATCAAGAAAATTTTATTTGTAAGTGAACTAATCCTTTAATGAGTTTGACATGATGCCGCCGAAGAGGATTACACAACAGCCCCTATACCTTCCATGTTCCGAAGAAAAAAAAAGATTTATTTCAATTTTAAGTGCAAATTAACTCGTGAAGTTGTGTTTGCTTCAAAAATGCAAATTTGTGTGTTTGCTTCTCTGTTTTCATGCAAAGGTCCCATCCAGTCATCCAACAGACCTTAGTCAGTTTAGCGCTATGTTTAATTTTTGACTGGAATGAAAACGAGGCTGTGGAGGACAGAATTGACCCTTCGCAAAGACCTGCCCCCCTTAGTTACTCTTGCTTTGTCCGACAAGCAGTGGCGCTGTCACGCCACACGCAGTGAAAAATACATTGTGGAGCAAAGAAGACACTGACAACACTTCGACAGACAAGACAGAGCAGGTTAATTATGATATTAAACAAAGTCCCCGCTTTCAAATGGTGTAATTTTAAAAAAAATCAAACAATAAAAACCCTTAATTTTCTCTTTAATGTGTCGTGACAGATTGCTCAAGCAGCTTGTGAACTGATCGTATCTTCCTACTAGTTAATTTATAGCATCAAATAAACATGAATGAACATGAGAAGGAACGTTGTTTCAAACGCGGAAATATGTAAATACACACCATTTTTCAAGTTTAAGTTCACCGAGTTTAACCTTCTAATTCCTGACTGCTTTGTCGGACAAAATGGCGGATTCTGCGTTCTGACTGGTTAGATCGCTTGTCAATCAAACTCCCGGCGAAGGGTCAATTCGTTCAATGAATTGTACTGTTTTTTAACAATATATCGATTGTTTCTACCAAAAGTCCACAATGCTTTCATATGGACAACACGGTGGTGGTAGCATACATAAATCGCCAAGGGGGTCAGGTTGCATTCACTAGTACTGGGGGAATGAGAGCTGCATTCCAAGATGGTACAGATGATTTGGTACATTTTTGGGCAGGCAGAGGTGCACCTGTTTGCGGAGAATTCTCACAGCCAAATGTTCTATGCAAAGACACAAGACCCTTTGAGGTTGGCAAGTGCAAGTACAAGTGGCCGACGGCGAGCAAATATGCTTTTCCTCCAGTGAGGTCAGAGAAACAATGCTCATCAGGCTCCGATAGCTGGCTGCTCTTTTGGTAAAAATTAAAAATCTAAAGGGTTTTAGGAGATTACATCCTCCAGATCCATCTACAAGGGATCGGGCCATAGTGCTGAAAGTTTTCAAAGGCCCACTCTCTATATAGGCCATGGGCCCATCCAAAGTAGCATGCTTGATCGCTATTGGCTAGTGAAGTTTACTGCTATTGAGGCAATGTCTCGAATAACCAAAGATGCTTTCACACATTTCAGGGGAATTAACTTAATAGTTGTTTCTGCATATTGAAGTGGGATAGAACATTTTTGTAAACCAAAATTACAAATTTATAATTCATCACCTTTAAGGCAAATCAGCAAACCATGATTTTCTACTTGCTAGTTCATATCAAACTTCGAATTTTATCTAATGAAATCACTAAGAGAAAACAAATGCACCAGGAAAAAAAATACTGAGGGAGAAAAGAGGAAAAGGATGAAAAGAAAATTCGACTGATAGTTGAGTGATGTTAAAGAGATGTTCATGAGAGGGAGAAAGTGCATTAGCTGAGTGAACGAGAAATCAATAACTGGAGAAATCCCAGTGCTGGACAAGACAGTGACTGAGCACAGCATGGCGATGAAATGAGAAACAAGCGAGGAGTGAGACTGAAAAATGAGTGTTAGAGAGACCAAAAGTAAAGTAGGAGGAACTGATGCCAAAAGAACTATTAAGAGAGGATTGGTTTTCTAAATTATGTCTTTGTTACAATTATTAACAGAGAATATCTGTGGTTTCATGCACTGATTGGATGAGAATGGTATCTTTGTAGTTTTTACTGATGAGAGCGTTATTTGTCTGGATGTCGGTGTTACAGTATCATGTGCTCTGGATTTGTGCATTGAGAAGCCCACTGAAATGAGCAATTGTGTTGAGGATCACATCTGACACTGCTCCATCTGATCCATTCTAACCAGTGTCTATGATGAGAAACTACTTCATTTTCAAGGCTTGATGTGTTGCCATGTGACTTGATGCTACACACAACTAGAAATACAACACAAACTAAATACAAACACAAACAACCCCATCAAATGAGGCTGAGATAAAATTGTGCAATTCAACATTCCCTTATGTGAATGCACAATACAATATGCAATTGTTTATTTATTTATTTATTTTATTTTATTTTATTTTATTTTATTTTATTATTTTATTTTATTTTATTGTGGTTTATGAATGTCTGTAATGTTACACACAACTAGAAATACAACACAAACTAAATACAAACACAAACAACCCCATCAAATGAGGCTGAGATAAAATTGTGCAATTCAACATTCCCTTATGTGAATGCACAATACAATATGCAATTGTTTATTTATTTATTTATTTATTTATTATTTTATTTTATTTTATTGTGGTTTATGAATGTCTGTAATGTTACAGGTTGCTAAGGGCATATTGTGTCTCTGAGTGCTAGCCATGTTACATAAGCACTGACGCACACTAGCGCAATGAGACAGAGATGAGTTTAGTTAATGTCCACAGGGCCAAAGCCATCGCTGTAAGAATTAACATATGGAAAAACATAATGACTTACTACACCCCGTGAGAGCACAGATAAAACATGCTACAAACTATGGTATATACTATATACCACACATATACTATATACACTATACTTTACTAGGGATGTCAAAACTTGATTCGGTCATAAGTTGATATTAAAAAAAAAAAAAAAATACCAATACCAGTCACTTTACAGAATCAGTAGAACTGACACTTTTCTATAAATAAGTGCAGTCACTGTATTCAAACCATCTCCTTTTTGAGCTAAATACTGTATAACTAATTATGGTAATTGTGCACTTCTGCGATTCTTAATCTTTACTTGAATATTCAATGCCACTGTTAGATAACTAATAAACTTTAAATGAATTTGTATCTTTATTCTAGTGCTTGATGTTTCTACTACTTGTTTTTTTTCTTTACACTATTACTGAATATTAACATAGAAATTAGCAAAATTTGATTTGGAAATTATTAGAGCAAAACTATAAGTTCAGAAAAGTAAAAAAGATTCTCTAAGATTTTCTAAAAAAAGAAATTCTTGAAATATGTCACAGTTTTTATTTAATTTGATAATATTTGTATAAATAGAATTTCAGTGTTTTTTTGTACTCAACCCTACTATATTAGGGATGCACCAAAATGAAAATGTATGGCTTTTCACACTGCACTTAACCCCAGGTTATCGTCATTCTAAACAACACTTTTAACCCTGGGGAAAAAAGCGTTTCACACTTGTAATTTAGATGTGGGGTTAGCACCGCCTTTTACCTGGGGTTATGAAACCCTGAGCAGGGTAAGCACTGCTTTTGCGGTGTTAACTACATATTGCAGTGCCAGACTTATACAGTGTGAAATGATGCAGTGTTAGAATGTTACAACTAGATGCTTAGCAACCGAGAACCAATCGTGTGCCTTATATTCATGCACTTCGGGCAGTCATTGATAAACAGTCATTTCTGCATATGATAGGAAAAATGTCAAATGGCAATGGAAAACATGACAATTGCAGTGAAGAAGAGATGGTCATTCTTACTTTCAAAGTTTGAAAAGTTTATTCAGAAAAAAACTTAACAGTACAGTCATCAATAAGGATGAGCAATGCTAGGGCCTTTATGTAAACAGGTCACGTGCTGCGTTTGTCCAGTCAGTAACACTGACACCACAAATATGCAAATAAGGACTTTAACCCAGGGTTTAGGAATGTCCAGGATTAACTGTTTAGTATAGGTATAGAATGAGCAGTGTGAAACGTGAACAAAGATAATCCAGGATTCTATTTATCTGGGTTTTAGAATAACCCAGGGTTAACTATTTCAAGTGTGAAAAGCCCTTTCTTGGCTGAAGCCAAATATAATGAAACAATTGGCCAACAATTTTTTGTTTGTTTATTTTGCCAATTTTTTCACCATTGCATAAATCAAAGTCAAAATATGCTTTTTACTATTTTGTCTTGCTTTTAAAAGAAAAGAAAATAATTACAAAACTACAATTTAAAAATATTTAACACTGGACATTTTTTTTTTACATTCCAGCAGACATTATACCAACAAAGCACAATACACTTAACATAAATAAATGAGTTTATAATATCTTTATTTGGCCATCTTTGAGCCCCCCTTCTTGAATAGCTATATTAGGCCTATAACTATACTGAAAGAATGTAGCATAGAAGGGGTGGGAATCTTTAGACACCTCACATTCCGATCCGATTCTGGGAGTCACGGTCTAATTCCAAAACTATTATTTTTTTAATTTTATTAAATTACATATGTAATTAAAAGTACTTTTTAAAAACAATTACAAATTAAAACAAAATGCATAAAAACAATTGTATGTTAGGAATTTTAAATTTATAAATTAATATAGCTTCAAAACATAAAAGCAATACAATATTAAGCGAAACAATATTACAAGCAATAAACAAAGAGTGCTTTCAGTATTTAAGAGTATCTGAATGTTTTCCATTTAAGAGCTGTGAGTGATTTTTCTCTTTCTCATCTTTACTGTTGTTTGATTATTACTGATGACATCACAGTGGGAGATAAGCTGCATTCACACTAGTGCATAGATCTCTTTTGAAATATATGATGTGGTTTGTCCTATCTGTTTAATCCCTTAACATAACTGTCTGTGTTTACATTAATTTTGCATCATAAAACCATTTTTAAAAGCAAGTATATTTAACCACTTAAATGGATTCACACACAGCGCAAGAACTCTTCACAAAGCACACATGAGCATTTGAAATTGAAATTAGCCTTCTGTCAATGAGTTTCATATTTTTTAAAATATAAGCCCAATGTATTCCGAACAACATAAATGATGCCTTTGTAGTGCATTAGTAAGGAAAATACCAGTGGGCAACACCACACACTGCAAGAGTAACATCAAGCAAAGCGATTTATCACAAAGTTTATCACAGCGCATATCCTGTGCAATAAATGTCCTTGTAATTCGCTTCAACCTTTTTGAACTTTATGAAAGATTATTTTATGCAAGGTTCGAGTGGCGCGCACGCGTGTGTGTGTGTGAGAGAGAGGAATTGGGAGCAAGCACACAACTTCATCGCACATCTGCAGTTTTTTTTTTTTTTTTTTTTTAAAAGTGTCTGCAAATGGCCATTTTTGCATCTTTCTTGGACACTTTAAAATGCTTCAACACTGCCGACATGCTTGCTGCATTTATAGAGCATGCGTGCCTCTCACTCTGATTGCAATTTGATCGTATCATCAAAAACACCATTTATTCGGCCTTTTCACTTCTTCAGTCGAACATTGAAAGTGCTTTTTTTGCTATTTTCAGCAGAATAATTTCGGTTACCAAACATCCGGTGCGTCCCTATATATTATACACTGTATACACTGCACTGTTTACTATGCACTGCATAAAAGGGCTGCAACAACTAATTGATAATAATCTATAATCAAAATAATCGACAATGAATTTGATTATCAAATAGTCGCCAGTTTGCACTTTGTTTGGAAGACAACATTGGGCAGGATGTGGAATAACATTTTATATTTTTTAATAAAATATAGAAAATAAAAAATGGGCTTATCAAAGAAATAATTGTCAAATTAATTGATTATCAAAACAATTGTTACAGCCTAGCATACTAAACTGTATTTTGTTTACTATACAGTACATAGTATACTACAAATTATATTATACTGTACACTATGTACTATAACTATTTATGCAATCTACTATTTAGGCAGTACTATTGCCATATGGTACTGTACTATGGCCATATGTTACTGTAAACTGCATACTATATGCTTTATTACAAGGTAATTCAGAGTGTCTTTTGGGACATATGGTTCGAAGTTTGTGCATGCATCTAATGTATCACAGTCCTACAAGATGGGGATTTTTGGATGAATCCACCCAGAAATCTAGAGCAATGAAATGCACAGAGAGGAAGAGAGAGAGAGAAAATTAGAAAGTCTTTGTTCAGAGGCAGAAATTTTCAGGGGATAATTAGAGTGAGCGCTAAGGACTGGGGCCGAAGAGAGAAACTCTAAAGCTCCAAGCAGAGATTATCTAAACCAGAGCTGAACTTCTCCTGACTCTTCTAATCACTCCTCAAAGACAGCTAGTCGCATAGCATATCTCTCACACTGCAGTAGCAAGCTAACCCACCCAGCCCCAGTCACTTCTGACTTTAGTCCAGTTTTGTGAAGGCTCTAGATTAGCTCTTAGCAGAAGCCATTTGGATGACCTTCAGCCACCAGTAATTTCATCATCCCCAGCACCAGCACACTGATCCTCAGCCATTAGCCTAAGCTAATAACTTCTTCTCATCTCACTAAAACATAAGTAGAGGGTTGGTGAAGTGCTGATTTCATTTCCCTCCTCCAGTACATGAAAGAACTGTTACTGTTAGCGATCTCTTCCATTATCCGCTATGTGTGGGGTTACTAGCAAAGTATAATTTGTTCATTTATGTAAATGTTTAGGTCTCTTTATACTATATATACTCTTCTTTCACTTTTATTGAAAATAAGAGAGGACAGAAAATGTGTCTACAGTGGTGTCACAACAACACTTGATGTGTCATCTCAGAATATTGACTAGCCAATCAGCTGTAAGCTTGCAGCTGTACTTTCATACACCCGGCACAATGCAGCGCAAATGTTTGTTGCTAGTTTCAGCCTGACGCAGTTATCATTTTCATGTCCAGCGCTACGTTGTTTAAACAGCATGGGCGTGTTGGTGTTCAGGTGCATTGTTGGCACGTTGCTATTTTGAGGCAAATGAAACAGACTGCGCCATTGACCAAATGAAACCTGGTCTAAAGTCAATGCCGCAGTATTATTATTATTATTATTATTATTTGTTATTTAAAGAGTGCGTTAGTAATATGTGCCTACAGGTGGGTACACAACACGTGTACACTCTGCTTATTTCATATACAGTGGCTACGTTTACATGCACCCAAATAATCCATTTGTAATCAGATTGACGGCTCAATCGGATTCAAAAACGTTCATGTAAACACCTTAATCGATCCGATTGAGCTCAATCCGAATGAAATTTCGATCGGATTAGAAGGGGTGGTTTATTCCTTTTCTCTTCCTATCCAACAGCAAAAAATAACCATGTAAATGCTTGAATCCGACTACTTTCTCAGTCGTATTCAGAAGTCTCTGGGGCACATGCGCAGTGCAATGTTGACACGCATTACGCAGTGCGCAAGTTCATGTTCACGTCTTTAGCTCTAAAGATGTATGCCAACAGACAGTGGCGTATGTATCCCTATGAAGGGATACATATGCCACTGTCTGTTGGCATACATCTTTATTGGAATATTGGGAATAATATTGCAAATCTTTCTGTTTTAAAACAAGAAGGGGAGCCAATGGATATCACACAAGAAGCAACGTGCAAACTTTGAGCAAGAGTTATGCTGGTGAAAAAGTCTGAAGCTCAGTCAGTATTCAGAGTGAAAGTAAAAAGTGACGAAACTCAAGAGACAATTTCAACATAATATGCTGATAACTGTTGTATATAACTGTCTTAATTTATTCCATTATTTCTCTTGTGGCAGTACATATAGGCTTGTGAAAAAAATGAGAATAATAGTATTTTGTGTTAAACAGGTTGTTTTTTTAAAGTCGGTGCTTTAAGAAAAGCTGCGCTTTTTCATTGATGACTGCGGTGTTAGGAAATATTATAGCCTACACTCTTAATAATTTTAATTAGCTATAGGCCTATAATTCATTGTATATTAGACCTAAAAAAATGTTTAAAACATTTTCAAAGATAGCTAATAGGCTAATCTTTTATTATCCTCACAGCACATAGTATAATATTAATTTAATAATAAAAGAAGCCAAACCTAATAGTTATAATAATAGACTAGAAGAATGTAACAGCCCTATATTAATTGGAAATACCAAATCCTCTTAATATTGCCAAGATTTGATGCTTTTGACAAAATCTCTGGCTATCGTCGATACATGATCATCATTTGTTAACAGACGCAACCCGGGTTACCACAAATGTGATTGATATGACGTCACATACGCAGAGCGCGTGCGCAAAAGTTTTGATCGGAATGTATATAAAACACACATAAATGGATATTTGAATCAGATTACAATGTTTAGAGTACATGTAAACAGATCTGCAGTCGGATTCAATTCATTCGGATTGACGAAAATTGGTGCATGTAAACGTAGCCAGTGACACGCAGCAGAACACAAACATGCCAAATATTAAAAATAAAAGGATTACAATGTAAAAGATTATTATTGTGTGCATAAAGATAAAAATGCTTTGGTGGAATCTGGCTTGTACCGTAGATGGTCTGCTTGTGCACTTTAACCTTGCACATGAGCAGATCCGTTTCCTTGCTAGAGAAGCGTTCAAATTTCTTGCAAATTCTGCCATGTAAATAGCGAATCTGCCATGGCGTGAGCACAACTGTTTTTTTTTAAAGGGAATGGGAGATGAGAATCTGATTGGTTTATTGTCATAACACCCAAAACACACCCATTACTCATTTAGAGAATAGGGACAACCCTTTTAGACCATGCGCTGGGCACAGGACCATTGTTCCCGTTGTTAAACTAGCAAAACTTTCAGGATTCAGACTCATCCTAAGTGTACTTGTGCTAGCGCTTTAGACAATGCGCTCGATCGTTAAAATGGGGCCCTTATGTAAAATGAAAATGCAATCCTATTTTATTTTCAACAGCAATCCATTGGCAAACTATTTCAGAACAGCAAAATCATTTCACAAATAATCTTAATCTTAATATTAATAACTGTAGATTTAGGGGGTCAGAACGTCTAGCATCTTCTAGTAATTTTAAAATAAAATATATAAAACCACAATTTCGAATTTTTTACCATCAATGTACTAGTGACAATATTGATTGATTAAATGATTTTGTATTTTAATCTCATAAAGTTAAATTCTTATTTCAGTTTTGACATGGAGACCATGTAGAAAAGTGTAGAAATCTATCAATTTTAAAGGGGGAAAAAAAATTTGTTTTGTTTTGTATTGTGTAGACAACACAATGCTACAAGAATTTGCTCAAATCACAAAGTCATAACTAAAAGTGAAGAAAAAGTCAAAGACAACAGAAAAGAGATCCAAGAGGTCAATTTATATGAAAGGTTCTGTCTCAGCATCTCTGGTTTTAAAGCATAAATATGAGGTGGCATTGCAATACGCTCAACCTGTCCCTGGAGTCACTGACTCAGCCCAAAACACAAGCCCTGAATGATATACTTATACAGATACACAGCTTCAAAATCCAGCCTGTTCATGCACTCAGCAACACAAGAACCTCAGAAACATGAGACACTGCAACATTATATGACTTAGAAATGGAAAGCATAATTTAAATAAATCAACAAGCTCCAGAAAGACACCACCATTACATCTCCATATCACCGTAAATAAGATGATTCATCTATTTTGACCGCAAAACTTGGTTTCATAATCAGCATTCATGGCTGGACTGTCTGGACAAGAAGATCCCGTATCCCAAAAACGTAACTATCATATACTGCAGAAGGTAATGCTAATCTGCAGTGGCTAATAAGGCCTACTAATATAATAGTGAAAGCATGCAATACCTTTGTTTCTGCCTACATAGGGGTTGGTTGAAGAGGTTCCACAGAGACAAACAGGAAGGGTGATGTCAACAAGAAGGACAGTGGGAAAGAGAGAGACAGGGACAGTAAATTGTAGGATGAGAGTTGTGCACACGTACATATTCTGGACAGATTTACATGCACTTTAGAATAATGAGAGCATTCAGACTGCATTATCTGACTTGATTTGCCGTAGAATTCCCTACAGAATTAATATGGATTACATAATTAATATGGATATAATTAATATGGATATAATTGTTACCCCATCCATATGACTTGAACTGAGGTGGGGGAAAAAACGTGCTAGTGTTTCTCAAACTAACAGATGCTCAGGGACAGAGTTTGGCACTATTTTGTATTTCTGGTCTGGAAGACAGGCATATGCTGATTCATATATTTAGATGTATCTTTCTCCATAAGGACTAACCGGTTCAAAGGCTTTCATGTCAGGACACGAGTGCTTGAATGAAGGACATATAATGGATTCATGTCTGAGTGGCTGTCCATCTCCACTGAGAACCCACCACAGGCATTACGCACCCAAGAGAATTGTACATTTCCGTGCCAAGTGACCTTAATTAGTAGGTGGGATTTGCCGTGAATAGGCTTTTTAAGAGAGAGAGAAAATACAGTTTTTCTTTTTCTTTTTTTTATACATAATTTGTCTATTTTTATAAGGACAAATTTTAATAACCAAAAACAAAATATTTAGCTGTGCTTCAAATTTTTGCCTGCAACCCTGTTACCACATTATTTTCTACTGGACATTGCTTAAAATCATGACAGCCAACAAGTAACATCATTTGGAGCCTTTCAACAGCATGGCAGGAAGACAAGTAAATAATCTCATTCCATAAATCTCATTTATTTATTTATTTTTTTTTTTTTTTAAATAACTATAAACCAACATTTAGGCAGAAAGAAAGCTCCTACTGAGTGACACCTTAAATTTTGTTTAAATTTGCTAACATGCTATGTGTAACCCTGTTATCCATTCTGACAGATTTGAGTGTTTTCTTTTAAACTTGCATTTGAATTTTATGTTTAATCCCAGAATATAACAAAATCACAAATTGGATTTTTAAATTGTATTTGAACATTAATTTCAGTAACAGGACTGCAAAATGGGACAAAATACTTTTAATTTATATTAAATAATATTATAAAAAACTACATTATAATATTTCATATTAAATAATAATATAAATGTTTATACAGCTATAATATTTAGTTTGACCTTCACATGTTGACAACAAACATTTTCTGAACCTTCTTTCAGTATTTAAAAGTTGATGAAAAAGTTGGTAGAAGCCCAGAATTCGGGACAAAACCATCATGGCAGATCTTCCTATACCACACATTTAAAAAGAAAAATCTTTCAAACTATTTAAAAAGGAATCATTCTATTAATATGCCCTTTTGCTTCCTTTCAGCATGGTTCATTTAGAGAAGAGCTGTTCCGTTTAGCTCAGGGATATTTTATTTATAACTGCATAGTAATTCTGCCAGTCTATGAATGATATCTAAGTAAAATGAAGGGCAGATCAGTGATTGTAAATTATGGGTCAGTTGGCACTGCAGTAGTCTAACGTATGAGAGAGAATGTAACTTGCTATGACATCATGGGGGGAGTCAACCCTGAGAAAACCGCACCCCTAACCTGTCAGTTCACCACAGTATCACAGAGAGAAATTACATAATTCGGCAAGAAGACAATAATCATGCAATCACGAGGGCAGAGCCAGTCAGTGCAGGGAGCTGCATGCACGTGCAAGAGAAGTCGCAAAAACAATGAAAACACATTGGAAAATGTGCAATAATAGAATTTAGACAGTGCATACCTTGTGGAGACTTCACCATATGCGCGAACCCTTGGGGAAGAAAATGAGAGCGATAGACAGAGAAAGAAAGAAAACTTGAGAACACCAATACCACTACTGTTAAGGTATTGAGACCGCTCATAGTTTGGTGACAGACAAACCATGGCTATCACACTAAAATTGAAGCTTTCTGCAAATAAAGAAAAGCTTCATACAGAAAGAGAAATTAACAACAACATTTCTAACTCCCTAATCCAGGACAACTGTGCTAACATTATTTAGGGCTGTCAATTAATTTAGTACAATTATATATATACTTATATATACTTGCAACATTCAAAGTATTTAATCATGCCCACTGAGCTGTATGTAAATTCTAGAATAAGGAATTGTACAGCCATTGGAGCCATTTAAACTTTAAATATAATCTAAATGTGAACCAAATTTTTGTCATTTTGTTGTTCAAAACAGCTGGACAGAGCACAGAACAGTAAGATGTTTTTAAGTTTTTGAAAGAAGCCTCTTGTTCTCAACAAGTCTGCAAATTTTATTTGATCAAAAGATAAGTATAAATAATTACTGTGAAACATTATAAAAAATGTAAAACAGTTGTTTTATATATATTATATATTTTAATAATTTATTGTAATTATCCCTGTGATGACAAAGCTAAATTCTTAGCAGCCATTACTCCAGTCTTCAGTGTCACATGATCCTTCTAATATCTTCATAATCTAATATGCTGATTGGTGCGCTTGTAACATTTCTTATTATTATCAATGTTGAAAACGTCTCGGGTTACGGATGTAACTCTGGTTCCCTGAGTAAGGGAACGAGACGCTGCGTGAAACGCATTGGGAACCTTCTGCGTGATATCGTCATTGAAGCACTCCTGTATCCAACCAATCGTGTAACGAGACGTCAGAGGCGGGTGACGTCACGGACCAGGAAACTATAAAGCATGCCCGGATGCAGAGAACGCTAGCTTCTGTGGAAAATCTGAAGCAAGCACTCGCAAGCATGCAGGGGTACATCCGTAACCCGAGACGTTCCCTTTCGTGGGAACTATCGACGCTGTGTGAAACGCATTGGGAACGCAATCCCAACTGTGCCGTACTTCGAATGCTTGCTATGTTAGCTCGACAGTACGGAGGACCCTGGAGTGGAGCCCACATCAAGGTTATAATATTTGATAAATGTGTGCTGGTTTGACCATCCAGCTGCATCACAGACGTCACTCATAGAGACGCCAGACATCAAAGCTTTCGATGCCGCCATACCCCTTGTGGAATGAGCACGGACGTTAAAGGGAGGACTGTCCGACTGCTTTATATGCAAGTGAGATGGCCTCAACCACCCACTTGCTCATCCTCTGCTTGGACGCCGGTCCACCTTTATTAGGAGAACCGTAACAGACGAACAATTGTTCTGTTTTACGCCACAGGGCAACTCTGTGGACATAAGCGTCCAAAGCCCTCACTGGGCAAAGCAGATTTAGTTTTTCCTGATCCGAAGATATAAATGGAGGAGGATAAAAGGCTTGAAGCACAATAGGACCCGGGACATTGGTGGGGACCTTCGGCACATAGCCAGGTCTAGCATGAAAAAATGCTCTCACCATTCCAGGAGCGAACTCCAAATATGAGGGGGCCACTGAAAGGGCCTGAAGATCTCCAATTCGTTTTAGAGAAGTAATAGCAAGTAAAAATATTGTCTTTAAAGTCAGAAACTTTACAGACTCCTCCTCCAGTGGTTCAAAGGGAGCCTCAGCTAACCCACGTAGAACCACTGATAAGTCCCAGACCGGGGTCCTTGTGCGCACTGGAGGCCTCAGCCTCAGTGTACCATGGAGGAAGCGTGACACGAGGGGGTCTCGACCAACCGAGGAATCCCCCCCAACATGATAGGCTGATATAGCCGCAACATAAACCTTCAAGGTTGAATAAGATAAGCCCTCCGAGAATTTTTCTTGGAGAAAAGATAGCACAAAGCTGATAGGAGCACGGACAGGGTCCGTTTCATGTTGTCTACACCAGGTAGAGAATAAATTCCACTTATAAGAGTAAAGCTTCCTCGCGGAGGGAGCCCTGGAGCTAAGTATGGTCTCAACAACCTCAGATGAGAGACCAGCCTCTATGAACCTGTCCCCCTCATAGGCCAGGCCCCTAGTTTCCATAGTTCTGGGCGGGGATGTATTATCGCGCCGCCCGCCTAAGATAGAAGATCACGTCTCAAGGGGAGCTCCATCGGAGCACCGTCTATGATGGACACCAAGTCCGAAAATCATATTCGGGTCGGCCAGTATGGGGCCACCAGTATAAGGCTGACCCCTTCCTGGCGTACTTTCTCCAGGACTCGTGGGAGCAGAGCGACCGGGGGAAATGCGTACAGACGTAGCCTCGGCCACGTCTGTACCATGGCATCCAGACCCCGGGGTGCTGGATGCATGAGGGAGTACCAGAGCGGACACTGGGTTGACTCTCCCGAAGCAAACAAGTCTACTTGTGCCTGACCAAAGTTTTTCCAAATGAGATCCACCACTTCTGGATGGAGTCTCCACTCCCCGGGCCTCGGCCCCTGCCTCGACAGGGCGTCTGCCCCCACATTCTGACTCCCGGGGATATAGGCTGCCTTCAACAAAAGCAGCTTCCCCTGAGACCACAGGAGGATCCGACGGGCCAAGTAATTTAGTTGGCGAGACCGTAGACCCCCCTGATGGTTTATATAAGAGACCACTGACATATCGTCTGTGCGGACCAGCACATGATGGTCTCTCAGGTCTGGGAGGAAGTGTTTTAGTGCTAGAAACACCGTCATCATCTCCAGCCGATTTATATGCCAGGAGAGTTGATGGTCCTCCCAAAAAGCCTGAGTTGAGCGACCACTCATGATCGCTCCCCAGCCTGTGAGGGAAGCGTCTGTCGTAAGCATTGCGCGACAACCAGAGGCTCCCAACGCGGGACCCTGAGACAGGAACCAGGGGTCTTTCCACACGGCTAGAGCACAAAGGCATCGCCGTGTGACTTTGATCATTCGAAAAGGGTCCCCCCCCCCGGGGAAAACCCCCTGGTCCTGAGCCACCACTGTAGGGGTCTCAAATGCAGGAGGCCAAAAGGAATTATGTTGGACGCATCTGCCATTAGACCCAACAGTTTCTGAAACTGTTTCACAGTGAGAGACTGGCCTAACTTCACCCCTTTTACGGCTGACAGAACAGAGCTCACACGGGCAGGAGTCAGACGTGCCCGCATTGTTGTGGAGTCCCACATAACACCTAGATAATTGGTGGTCTGAGCCGGTATCAGCACACTCTTCTTGGCATTGAGCCTCAGCCCAAGCCTTTTCATGTGAGACAGAACAACATCTCGATGTTGAACTGCTTGTTGCTCTGAGCGAGCTAGAATCAACCAATCATCGATGTAATTCAGTATGCGAATGCCCTGGGGTCTCAAAGGAGCCAGGGCTGCATCCGCACACTTTGTGAATGTGCGGGGTGATAATGATAGGCCAAACGGAAGAACCTTGTACTGGTAAGCTTCGCCCCCCAAAGCAAACCTGAGGAACTTCCAGTGAGAAGGATGGATGGATACATGAAAGTAAGCATCTTTCAAGTCTATCGTCACAAACCAGTCCTCGGACCTGATTTGGGGAATGATTTTTTTCTGTTTGAGTGTAAGCATTTGAATTTTTAGTCTTTGCATCGACCGATTGAACACCCGTAAGTCTATGATAGGACGAAGTCCTCCATCCTTCTTCGGAACTATGAAGTAACGGCCGTAGAACCCTGACAGCTTGCTGGGAGGAGGAACCCTTTCTATAGCTCCTTTTTGCAAAAGTGTCATAACTTCCTGTTCCATAACCAGAGACTGCTCGGGGGTCACCACTGTGGGAAGGACCCCATTGAATCTGGGCGGGCGAGACCCGAACTGAATTCTGTACCCCTTTTCTATCACGAGCAGCACCCAATTTGATATATTCGGTAGAGTTTCCCATTCTTCCAGAAAATCTACTAAGGGAACCAGTCTCTCGAGACTGGTCTCTGGTGTTTCTTGAGCACTTAGCTCGGCGCTCTGAAACGGCGTGCCGGCAGAAGTCAGCCGAATCAAGTGCAGGCCAACCCTCCTCAGAGGATTGGCGGGGACCCGACGCACACTGGATGGTAAAAATAGCGTGGTCCCCGGAGGGCGCTGGATGGAAGCGGGAGCCAGGTGTTTCAACACCACGCTTCCTCCAGACGGGGGCCGCCCTCCTGGGTCCTGATCCACAGATATCAGGACCGCTTTTTAGAAGCCTTCCGCGCCAAAATAACAGCCCGCAGGTCTGTCTTGGGCTGAGAAGGCTTCTGTGCAGCTTGCCCCTGTCCCCAGAATCTACGTGGGGGAGCATGGGCGGCCACACTAATTTTTTGTTGCACTCTGTGGTGCGCTGAGGAGCTCGTTGCGGGCCGAGACTGCTCCCGCTCAACAGTCTCAGCGGGGATTTTAGACCGGCGGAGGAGGAACCTCTGAAACGCCGCAGATTGTTTCTTGGTCTCCTGGAACCTCTCGACGACAGTTGTGACTGCGTCACCGAAGAGGCCCGAAGGAGACAGCGGCGCGTCCATAAGGGCAGACTTATCTCTGTCCCTTATGTCGGAGAGGTTCAGCCACAAGTGCCTCTCCGTGGCCACCAGGGCTGCCATAGAACGGCCCACTTCTTTAGCCGTCTCCTTGGTGGCACGGAGAGCCAGGTCTGACGCAATGCGCAGTTCCTGAATGCACCCAAATGTGGCCTCCCCGCTGGTCTCAATTTCCCCCAGCACTTCAGCTTGATAAGCTTGCAGCAGCGCCATAGTGTGAAGACACGCTGCTGCCTGCCCTGCTGCCGCATAAGCTTTGCCCACCAAGGAAGATGTAGTCTTAAGGGGCTTGGTGGGCAACGTCGGTGCTTTTAAGGACGATGCCGACTCGGGTGAGAGATAGCCCGCGAGCGTCTCTTCAACCCGGGGCATCGCCGCATAACCATATTGTTTCAGCCCCACGATGTTGCTATAGACCGAGGTCTGGGGGCTGAACACTCTGTGTTGAACTGGTCTGTTCCATGATCTAGACACCTCAGTGTGTAGATCTGGAAAGAACGGTAAGCACCGACGTGGAGGTAATGACCGCGCGGGGAGAAAGCGCTCATCGAGTTTGCTTTTGGGTCTTACATCTCCCCGCTCTGCTTCTGGCCAGCTAATATTTAATTTGGCAACAGCTCTGGCCACTACCTCCATGAGCTCCTCATCTGCAGAGGAAGAGGATGGCGGTTCCTCTTCCACTGCATCGACACTCATCACGTCAACATCCTCAGATGAAGACAGATGAAGTGCCGATGTCTCTCCCCGAGGGGAAGAAACCGCAGGGCGTGCTTCCACCACGGCAGGAGAGACAGTGGGTCTGGCAGCTAAAGGGAGAGATAGGGCGGGGCCCGTCTCAACCCCCGCTGCCAGATCCATTTGTGAACCCCACGAATGGAGCATTCGCTCTGCCTCGGCAGCAGCGGGACCCGATCCGCGGGGAACATCAGCCGAGGCACCCTCCGCTCTATCAAAGAGTGCCCGGCAAGATCGCAGCACTCTGAGGGCGAGCCTTTCGCAATGCACGCAGACAGCTCCCTCGAGAGCTGCCTGCGCGTGCTCAACCCCCAGGCAAATAACACACATATCGTGCGTATCCCTGTCAGGGATAAAGCGAGTGCAGGGATGGACACATTTCCTGAACCGCTTGCTGCTTTCATCCGCCATTTCTTTATATTTTTTGTGTCTTATGATGTGTCTGTATGTATGTTGACACTTTTTGTCCTCAGACAAAGAGAGATGAATCACAAACAATAAGACGCACAACAGCGATCTTAGACACACACACACTTGTTGCTGCAGCTCTTGTCCTCAGACGAAGAGTGAGACCAATAACATATATATATATATATATAGACAGACAACAATAAATAAGACACACGGGATAACATAGAGCGCTTGCTGAAGATAACAGAAGCTAGCGTTCTCTGCATCCGGGCATGCTTTATAGTTTCCTGGTCCGTGACGTCACCCGCCTCTGACGTCTCGTTACACGATTGGTTGGATACAGGAGTGCTTCAATGACGATATCACGCAGAAGGTTCCCAATGCGTTTCACGCAGCGTCGATAGTTCCCACGAAAGGGAACAGTTGTGCTGTTTCATATTAATGTGGAAACTGTGATACTTTTTTTTTGTAACAATCTGAAAGGCTTTACTGTCACTTTGGATCAATTTAATGCATCCTTGTTGAATAATGTATTAAAAAACCTTAACTGACCCCAAACGTTTGAATGATAGTGTACAATATGTGATTTTTTTTTTTTTTTTTATTATTATTAATTTTGATTAATCAACATAATGTAATCAATTTGGTTATTTTTATATAATTGACAGCCCTAATATAATACATTATTGTAATATAAGCAGATTGTGTAATCTGACACTTTCACACAT
Organism: Chanodichthys erythropterus; assembly: GCF_024489055.1. NCBI lineage: Eukaryota > Metazoa > Chordata > Actinopteri > Cypriniformes > Xenocyprididae > Chanodichthys > Chanodichthys erythropterus. The sequence goes on along the minus strand of NC_090224.1, from coordinate 26,493,867 downwards.
ACAGCCTTTGCCAGAAATTTAAATGTGTAAATATACATTTATATTCGAGTATTGTGCCAGCTTTTGAGGGTTTTCCAACTTTTCAATCAAAAAGTTCTGAAGGAGCTAATGCTGTACGTCCAAGTCATTTCCTTTTATCATAACAATTTAGCCACAAAAATCTGCATACTTGTGCATTCAGCTCCAAATAAATTGTGCTCGCCCATTTTTCTAGTAGAAGCAGGGGTATTGATGATTATTAATAGGTGATTGATTAATTATTTTAAATATTCTGATGAATTTCTAGAGAGCATGCATAGCTTATGTATGCATAGTCACCTCCATGACATAGAGCTTTGGCTTGTAAAAATGGAATGAGCTCAACTTAATGAGGTGTGGGAGTATTTCACAACAAACAAGGATTATGTTCACTGCCAGCACTGTGCTGAAGTACAACATGACAACAAACACTATGATCGTCTGTCAGGAGAATTGCAAGCCGGGAGGAAATGACCAGTGTAATGTACACACAAGCAAGTTATAATTCAGTGTAATTTAAAGTTCATAGCCAAAAGTAATGTCCATAATAATTTATGTGGCTGTATTTTTATTTTATTATTTTTTGGTAATTCATTAATAAATTAATGTTTTTTTTTTGTTTTGTTTTTTTGTAATTTTATTATTTTTATTATTGGTATTAATGGTAATACATTTTTAACATTTATTAAATTAATGCAATGCACAGCTTAACGAAAAATGATTAACAGAGAAAAACATTTAAATTAACTGTGTGCTAGGGTAAGTGGGGTCCATGTACAAAGTATTTGGAGTCCTGTTTTATGCAATTGTATGGCTTTTTGTGTGAAAGTGACTATTAAGTGAATAGAACATTATTTTAATTCTCTTCATCTGGCTTTTACCCAAGTTTATGCAATATGTGCTGAGTTTCACAGCCTAAGACTCACTTACCGGGAGTTTTGTTGACAGCTTTTGAGAAGATGGCACAAAGGGGAAGGAAGACAGAGAAAGTTCAACTGTTAGACACACCTTTGACTTTGCATGGAGGCTGTCATGCAAAACTTTCTTTTTTGAAATATAAACAAACTTGTTTGTCATGCAAGGGATCAGGACTGTCCCTGTGCATGCCTATTACGACAAAAAAAATCCTGTGGAACAAAAAGTGCATAATATCTGTTCCATTTTTGAGAGAAACAGATTGACGTTATTGTTTAAAATCACTCCATCACATTGAGAATATCGCTGCAGAGATATTGTATCTAGTGCCAGAATGCAACAGTGTTCCTCACATACTCTGGATGAGACCATAAATCCAAGCAGGTTACTAAACCAGCTGTCCGATGTGGACCACGTGGATTTACGAGGTTGTGAGGTTTGTGGATTTCTGGACACGCTGTGGACACAAAGAATTACTCTCACTGAAGACTCGTGTGTATAAAGCTATCCAAGTAAATCATCCAAAGTTGTTTCATGTTTCTGAATAAAGCAGTTTAAATGAATGCACACTGATTGCAAGAGGAGAACAGCACAGTTCAACCAAATAATCACATACTGTAAAACCTTAAACCAGACATTTGAGATTGTAAAGCTTATATGAATCACCAGTATTAAATAAAATCTGACAAACCAATTTAAATCAAAGAAATAACTTCAATCAAAGCTAAAATTTATATATTTTTTTTATATTTTTTAAAGCTGCAGATAAAACCACAAGTTCTCTGGTAACATTCCCTGGAAATTAAATCCATAACCTTGATGTTGCGAGCAGCATGTACTGTAAGCTGAGCTAAATGTTGAATATCATATAGACAAGTTAGCAGTAGCACAAACATTTTTAAGTAACATGGCATGCCTGTCCCTTCTTCATTGGAGTTAATTCGACAAAAAAAAGAAAAATTAATCGGCTATCATTGAGCATGTCACAGTAAGCAATCAAAGACTGATCATTTTACCAAATGAGGAAAGAAATATTTTATGATTCACAAAATTTGCCATCTCAGAAGGCAATACCATGGCAAAAAAAAATTGTACAACGTGCAGCCTAGTTAACATTCCTTCGCTTCTTTCTGGCTGGGAAAAAAATCATATAGATTTTCTGAAGGCCACGCAACATCAGATATCTCCATCTGTTAGCTTGAGTCTGTTTTCCAGAGTTTTGTCTCTTTCCTGTCGTACTTTCAGGGTTGGAACCAGAGGATGATCAGTTTATTTTTTCAATATTTGCTGGTCTGCCTGGCTTATTGCATTTACAATAGGCTTTTAGGGCACACTTGTCAAGCTTTTAGGATTCGCTGGGTTTCTTGGCTTATAGCACTTTTGGTAAATTTAATCGATAGAGACAGTCTGATTTTTCATGTCTAAGTTTAATTGCAAAGTTGTGTTTAGGATGCTGGCTGCTGGTGGTCCCACTATACTTCTTAACTAGCTTATCTTTCTTTTTTTCAGTATTGTAGTACACAAATCTGAGTACAAGACCATATTTTCATTGTCCTGTTCTTGTCATGGACTCGGGAGCCTTTTGACTTGTCTTGACTCAGAATCCAGTCATGAGTACTACAACAAAAATACTTTTAGTGGTCTGTGCATACGATCTGCTCTGTGCTATCATATCTCTGGGCTGGAGCAAACCATGTGTGAGCTGCAGAGGTTTACATGACACTGACGCAAAACCAGGCTTGATTCATCCCAGAGGAAAGCATAATTTTACTGTCTGAATCATTTAGACCTGATTTGACTATACTCACTCAACCCTATTCTGGTATCGGTCTTGACTTGGTCAACCTACTCATGTCTCGGTCTCTGACTTGAATAAACTGGTCTTGACTACAACACTGCCTCATTTATCAACAAAATGGCTGCCTCTTAGAACAATACCCCTGCCTCCACTGTTAAATAAAAACACAGAAGAGTGTAGAATCGGATTTCCAGACAGTGTCACTTTAGCTGGTTACTTGAAGCATTTGAGAGAGAGAGAAAGAGGGTTTATCGCCTTCACGTGACCATATCCCTCTTGATGACATGCTGCTCAGCTTTAATCCTTTGCTCTATTTTTCATCCCCAAACATTTCATCCCAACATTTGCCTGCATTGGGTCAAGAGACACAAATGCCCTGTGTGTCTGAATCTGGATACTAGTCCTTTTCCACTTTTTTTTATTGACCTACTTTTGTAGTAAGATTATAGTAACTGTCATATTTCCATGTATATTTATTAATCCTCACAGCTAAGCCCACAGCGATTGTTTTGACTGTTTTTCCGGCATTAATTGCTTTTTATCTTGTAAAAGGCTAGGTTAAAAATGTGCAGCTCGTAAGTGAAGAAAATAAGGTGCAGCTAATCACAGGAAAATTGTTCTTTTTCATTGAGTCTCTTAATAATTAAAGCATCATTACTGAGTGACTACACTTCTTTTTAATGCAGTGTCTTGCAAATAAACTAACAGAGATTAAACAGATGGAAAGCTAATGGATGCATCTAAAATGTAACGCACAGAAAAATCAAAGTATTTAATATTTTTTTGATGAAATTCACAATAAAGTGTTTGTGTATGTAATGTGGTCTCTGTGATCTCAATAACTAAATGCTGTGGCACAGTTTGCCAATGATACCCTCTGATCCACATCGTCAGTGCAGACTGAACATGTGTTTTACGTCTAAATGCATACTGTTTTAATCTGCCTGCAGTTTAAAACCAATTTCTACATGATAATTCAGGCAGTTGTGTGCCTGCTGAGGTTGTGTGGCCCGTCTAGCACTTCCATACACTCTGAGGTATGCGGTCTGCTTTCCTATGCCATCTGCATGCTCTGAGGGTCTTTGCAAGCCTGTTGCCATGTTTCTGCCTGTTTGCGTGTAAAACAAGTGCAGGTTGGACAGATTGCCTATTTTGCTCGATACCAAGGGCAAACATTAAACACTTTCTCAGCTCACATTTATTTTGGTACATACTGTATTTGTTAAATTGCACCAGCAGTAAAATATGAATTCACTAAAGAGATCGGCAGTCCAGTTTCAAACATGATTAAACATTGCATCTTGATCATCTATACTAAGTTATTCTGATTCTTTTTAGTACAAACATGCCTTATGTTGTTTCTTCAGCTAAGGGCAGTCCTAACCCACTCTCATTATTTATAAGTGAAGTGACATGTGGCCAAGTATGGTGACCCATACTCGGAATTTGTGCTCTGCATTTAACCCATCCAAGTGCACACACACAGCAGTGAACACACACCCGGAGCAGTGGGCAGCCATTGCTGCGGGGTACGGTGCCTTGCTCAAGGGTCTCACCTCAGTCGTGGTATTGAGGGTGGAGAGAGCGCTGGATATTCACTGCCCTCACCGACAATCCCTGTCGGACCTGAGACTCGAACCCATGACCTTTGGGTTACAAGTCCGACTCTCTATCCATTAGAGACACTAAAGTTTAAGCCCATCATTTGCCCCCATTGCCCACCAGCGAAATAGCCATTTCTCTTTCGTTCCACCCCTAATTATGGAACGCTCCCACAGCTCAGCAGTGATGAAGCCAAGACAGGCCGTTGACTGCCCCAAATTTATTTATTTGTTTGCTTCTTTGTTTCTATTCATTCATTCATTCATGGCAAAACCCATGAAAATTCCCATCACGGTTTCATTTCCACCACATCTCAAAAGCTATTCTGTGGAGTAAATAAAAAAATAAAAAATGGTGGAAATTACATTTTTTGATCAAATGGCCGCCTCTTTCGTCCTATGAACGCCCTACCTACTACTATTTCACACTATAGCCACTGTACAATTTAATGTATCTTTAATACACACAATATTTTCACTTTATGCATAATTGGTCAAATTATTATTTTATATATTAGTAATTACAGCTTGATTGGAAAAATGGCACACAATAAAATATTCAGTGATATTTATAGTATCTTGATCAGTATCTTGTCTCCTTAGTAAACGAATACACTTTATCAAGGGCCAACGGTTCAGTGGTATTTACCAAATGGAACTGTCATTTTTGAAAAAGATATTTTTACACAGTAAATATTGAAATGGTTTATGTTACTTGAGTGTTTGTTTAGAACAGTTTAGTTTAAAAAATTTGATAACAGATTTTCATATTCTACAACTGACGGTCTGGCACTGGGATAGGGTAAAACAATAATACATAAAATGAATTTGAAAAGTAGCAAAACTTAATGATGAAGTCATGGTAAAAAGTCAGTTTTAATATGATGTTATATACAATTTCATATACTGTAATAAAAAAAATAAAAGTCAAGCACATTTTAAGAGAATGGGCATAGTCTGCTATATCCTCCACAAATTAACACTTAAAACAGGCTTGCAAACTAGGGAATTAATTTTTGGCCATGTTTGCACAATTATGTGATTTGCATAATTTCTTTACTGAATCGAGTGCTAAATACACAGATAGAATACACAAATATATGTTATAAATGTGTTCTTAGTGAATTCCCCCAAATAGTGAATTGACCCTAAACACAGCCATGCTGTGGGGTGCTGAGAGCGTGTCAGTCCAAGTTTAAGCCCATCATTTGCCCCCATTGCCCACCAGCGAATTAGCCATTTCTCTTTCGTTCCACCCCTAATTACAGAACGCTCCCACAGCTCAGCAGTGTTATCAGACACATCCATTAATCTGTGAACACGACTGGGGCCTGATGAAGCCAAAACAGGCCGTGACAGCCCTGACAGCCATGCCTGCGGTCAAAGCATAGGATGGGCTGAGCAAAACCTTTGCTCTGAGAGTAGAGGTCCACTAGCTCTACATTTATCACATCAGTTTTCCCTTGAGCAGCTGCTGACTGGCTCCTCATTAAGGGCACTTTTTTAGGCCTGCTGGTCGCCAGAAGGCCAGAGATGCAGAAACATCCTTCACTGGCCCTCCAGCCCTGAGCGCCCCTACTGATCCAAAGGTGATCTGATCATACAGCCTAATCTCCTGTCGCTGCCACTGACGACTATCTCTTAATCTTTATAAAGGAGCACTGAGGCACAGGTCTGGTGTGATCAGTCTAAAGGGCTTGGGTTTGATCACGAAATGCAATAAGTCAGGCATTCAGGTTTGAGTCTACTGATTCCCTGCCTGACTGGATGCCTTTATATCCATGCCCTGAATAAATTGAGATGCTTGTGGAATTATAGACTATACACAGGGCGCAACACGAAAAGAGTAATCTCTCATAACCAAAGCACCAAGTCTCTTGGCAATTCAGTGTGCATTCGGAAAGTATAATCAGTTTTGAGACTTATATTTTAATACCTGCTGGAGAGTCTTCAGTGAGAGTAATCCCAAATAGGTCTCAACACTAAAGTGCAGTTGAAAAAAGAAACTTGACTGTCTAAAATCAAGAAATTGCTCTTTTAAGGTAATAGAAATCCTAATCTCAGTTCAAAAGATTCAACTCTTGAAATTGTGGTGTACCTTCCATTGTCTGTAACGTGCAGGATCTGGATATTTAATGGAAAAAAGTATAATTTTATCTATAACAATGATCATATAAAACAATAAAAACCAAAGATGGATATACCTAAAAAGGTTTGGAATGAACAAAATATATGTAACATCATTGAAATCATTGCTGACATAAACTGTTACTCAATCACTCATCATATCAGCAAAATAATTGCTGAAAATCAAAACATTATTATTATTATTATTATTATTATTATTATTACTACTATTATTATTATTATTATTATTATTACTATTATTATTGTTATTAAATGTAATAAAAAAAACTGATATGTCTTCAAGTCAACACCTTTAATTGAATTACTGACCCCAAAGACTATCTGGACACTTAAACTACTCTTAAAAATGTATGCATTTCATTGCATTAGAACAACTGGCATCTTCTGCTAACTTCACTTTTCTAAATATTTTACTGGATGTTTAGTGGAAGTCAGTTCCCCTCAACTTCAAACAGGTGTCCTAGGAACTTTTTTTAATTTTATTTTATTGCTTGTTTGTTTGTTTGTTTGTTTTTTTTGTTGTTGTTGTTTTGTTTGTTTTTTTATGTTTCACTTGAAAGTGTGTGTATACTATCTTTAAAAAAAAATCACGTTTTATTCATTCAAGTGTCTAAATACTCTTTGGGTCCACTGCATATCATCGTTATGTGAAAAGGTTATACTTAGCAGCATTTGTACAATAAGTACAGTTTCAATGATAATTTCACAGATGAATGAGAGAAATTATGCTAAAATGCACTTTGTAAGTGTGATTGGAGGTGTGTGAGGTGGGGTGAATGACATTATATATTAAACAGCATTTCAAACAGGCAATGTTAAAGTCAACATGACATAGCATTCAAGACTCATTTTACTTTCATAATGCAATGTTCCAGTGAAATTAGATGAGCGATCAAAAAAAACTTTTTTTATTCAACTAACTGCAAAAATTACTTCTTGACATTTTTTCTGAAAAACAAGTTAAAAAATTAAGATAAATTTACTTGAAAGGCAACACTGCATACTATATTAAGACTTGATTTCATATGTTGAATCTTACACCATCTTATCTTACACCATGTCTACACCGGAGGTGTTTCTGTCACGCAAAAAGACAATAGAACCCATTATAATCAGTGTTATTGTCTACATTGGATGCAGCGTGACACAACACAACAAATTCTCAACAGTAAACGGATTCCCCGTTCTATTTCTGACGTAGTCCGGTCGGTTTGTCGCGTTCAGTGTAGACAGCTTTTAGCTGTTGCGGTGCGACACGACAACGGTCGCATCTGGTGTAGACAAGGTGTTACTGCTCTGGCATGTTGTTTCACTTGTTTTTATTTAAAACAAGTGAAAAAAAAATGCCAGTGTCAATCTGCCAAGACAAAATAGACTTGTATTATAGATACATTCTCTGAAAAGTGTTGCTTCTCAAGCAAATATATCTTGTTTCAAGGATTTTTCAAAAATATTTTAACTGGAAAAAGAGACCAAAATACTCATCATTACCATTTTTTGCAGAATGGACAGAATCTGGACTTCAATCTCAATAAAACAGTGAATACATAGCTATTTCGGTATTGTTTACCTTTCTTCATGGTCTATATGTAAGTGACATCAGCAAAAAAAAAAAAGTCATTTCAGAGTCAGAGCATGTCTTGTCATGTCATGTTGACTTGAGTTGTTTTTTTAATTATTTATCTTTTGCTTAGGTTTTCTTGTAAATAGATCACTGAAATAAACTACATCCAACTATTGCCTCGACTTGTGTTGAAAATCAAAGGCAAGTGTTGGAGGAGAATCATCCTTACCTTCATTGCAGTAACGACCTACATATCCTGTTTTGGAGCAGTCACAGTAAGCTTCACCGTCAGCCATGCTGCAAATGCCTCCATTTTCACAGGGGTTCTCCGTACACAAGCCTTCCATCTCTAACCGGACCTTTTGGCTTCCCAGGCGTGTTGGAACCTGATTCCCATAACCCAGGTCTGTAATAATCCCCTTGAACGGTGGCATCTCCTTAACCGCTGGTAGTGTTAGGGCAGTTGTCCGAATGTCTTGAGGCACACCTCCGAGATACAGGTCACTGACAATCTTCATAAACTGCCTCTGTGGTCTCACTTCGTCCATCTGGGATTCTCCATCCAGTACCAATGCTGTTCGCAAGTTGTGTCTGCTGATGGTAGCAAAGTGCCAGCGACTGTCGTTTACCATTTTGCCGGAGGTTATAGTGGTTTCTGCACAGTCCACGCTAAAATGTAACTTTAGCTTGCCTTCCTCAATACCCAGGAGCAGGAAGTCACAATATCCTCCATCGTCAAAGTAGAGAACCAGAGCGTCTGATATAGCTGTTTTGAATTGAAAGCTGAGGTCACTTCTGGTGCTGGCATCCCAGCGAAGATAACGTGCCCACTGACCCTCTAAGCCTGTGAATTCCAGGCCCAAACCAAGACTAAAGAAGGTGCTGAGCAGGAATACTACACAATGAGGCTGGCAAAGGGGAGGCATGGTAAACAGTGATTATGCTACAAGGGATCCTCTTGCAGTGAACAAAATAAAATTCCTCAGTTATATTTTCTGGCAAATTACATGAAGGTCACTGAAGAAACATCAAATCCTTTAAGTGATAACCATATGGGCAAAGAAGATGAAGCCACTGAGGCTCTTGACTCATGCTATCCCAAATCCTGTTTAGGGGTACCAGGATGAATTCCAAACGGACCGAACAGCCTTCAGATTAGAATTGGACTGCTCACCTTCACTTTATCTATTAGAGAGGCTTTACAGATGATGCTCCCTTGAGTCGACTTCCTGGATTAAAACAGAGATGCTCCATATTGGTTCTGATTATATTATATCGCCACATGATAATGGCCACATTGGGCCTTTTTGACTGATCTGTGAAGAGAAAAAAATGACATTTTCATTAGGTTCATTATATACATTACAGACAAATATACCACAGACCGTAGGAGTGAACGTGATTTTTAGCAAGTACAACATTTTCCAGGATCAACATCTTTGTTGATCCTGGAACAACATTTTAATCAACCCATCTGATTTGAGGGACAAGTTTACAATTTATGTCAAGTTTAGGCTTACAGCCAGGGTCTACATCAGTGTTATTCACATATTATTGCCCTCTGATTTTAGGGGTACTATGGGTAGTTTATAGGTTTAGACCCTAGGATAGGGTTAGGACTACACTTTTGGACAGGAATACTGTTCCAGGATCAACAAAATATGTAGATCCAGGAACATGCCTTACTTGGCAAAATTACACCTACATATTTACTCAGACAAAGAGAGGGTTTGTCTAAGTTATGTTTAATTTTGATTAATTTATTCAAATGACAGTTTTTGAACAATGACAAAAAACTATTTGCATATTGTTTTGTGAAACAACGTCATCTTTATAATATTACACTTAATATTTGTTTTTCACATATTATAAATGGGCCTTTATAAATAAAAATATACAGCTATGGAAAAAAATTAAGAGATCACTCCAAGTTCAGAAATCAATGATAAGTGGTCTCTTAATTTTTTCCAGAGCTGTATCTTTATATTTTAATAAGGGATGTCACAGCCAGTAAAGTGAAGTTTGTTTTTTTTTGTTTTTGTTTTTTTACCTTAGTGTTCAGAAACCATAATTAAACCATTTGAGTCCGACTTTTTTTTTTCATGTCACTTTCATGTGTTTGTTTGACCAATGGCAAATGGAGTGATAGGAAAACCTTTTTAGTTTGTCATTATTTTAGCAATTTCATTTGAAAACACATATTTCACAGTAAAAATGCATATTGATAGTGTGTTGAACAGATATTTTTGAAAAGGGCCAATAGTGAAGCCTTTTACTCCAAAATAAAGCTTGCACAACTATTTCATAACAAAAATATAACAATCACTGTACAGTATTTCGTATTTAAAACTGCACTTGCATTTTGGCAAGTACTCACAAAAGCCATGGTCAAATATTTGCTGTTTACGACATCTGAGTATTTACAACACTAGCGGTCAGTTGACAGATGTCTGTTGGAGAGATACTGTACGTGTGTGTAGAATTCCATCCCTCCCTGCCCTGGCTGTTGCTTTGGCATGGCGCCCCAAGAGACAAAAGCCTCCCCAATCGTAGCTGTTCCACAGCAGTGCAACACAATAGCCCCTTTAACTACCTGCCCTGAATAGTTAATCTCTCCCTGGCAGCCAGCTATTGAATTAAAGCAACTGATACCAACACCGATGCGTGGACCATCCCTTGAGCGATAGTGGGTCTTGTCTGTGTTAGGGAATGAGCGCTTCGCAAGATTTGAGAAGAAAGGTAAAAAGGGTGAGCCGAGCAGAACGCAGAGGCCACGGTCAAGACATTTACCTTGCGTGCCACACTAATAGGTAAGGCATCATGGAGAACAGGTTTTCAGAAGGACTTCCTGTTAAGTCTGCTTTACTGCAAACGGGCTGGCCTGAAACCTGATCGTCACACACAGCACATGACAACTGCCATTGGTCTGGCAGCAATCACACGGAGGATTTATTACAAACATAATACAGACTATTGTGTTACAAATGATATAGATCTGATCAGAACTCTCCAAACTAGCAGTCTATGAGGATTCTTGTTCAAAAAATATTTGTACAGAATTTTGGAGAATAAGCAAATACATCCCATTTAATATGTTCCGGAATCCATAGAATATTCACTCAAACAGAATAAGTGTTGCATTTGGTTCCCAAAAGGCAAAGGAACATGAAAAGCTTACACATAACGATCAGAGGAAAAGTCTTCCATCTGCCTTGAATGATATACAGTCATTTCCAGCATGTTTTATGTGAGCAAGGCCAAGATGTGGGGTACAGGAAACAACAAATAAATATGCTGATTATGTCTCTATATCTGCTTTCTCCAATGTTGTGTCAATCTCAGCTGGGTTTCTCCAGCAAATGTCTTTAAAAATCTCAAAATCTGAATTTCAAAAAAGTCATCCAATGCCTCCTGACATGCATTCACAAAGAACAACAAATGAGCAAGCTGTAGAAACCTGCAGTGTAACAGTAATGTGCAGCAGCACAGGAGTTCAGGAACAGAAATTATTCATCACACATTGTGTTTCAGATGGGATTCCCAATTAAAGGAATAGTTTACCCAAAAAATTTATTCTGTCATCACTCCTGTCTTTCAAAGCCTGACTTAACCACAACCAAAAGCAGTTATTTATAGCAGAATGTTGATGCTGGTCTTTTCCACACAATGAAAAAGACTGCTATGCAGCTAACATATGGCCAAAAAATGTTATATAGTGCACCGGTCTTATGAACTACTTTTATGATGCTTTACAGTTTTGTTTTGTTTTTTTCTTTTGTTTATCTTGACAGGCCACATTTCCTTCCAGCTCTCCAATAGATCAGCTCACACATTCTGGCAAACATCTTTTTCCCTGTTCTATGGAAGAAATTTTCAGGACTTGCCAAACCTTGCCATCTTTATATAAAAGTTACATGGCAGCATATCATCGGAAGGCTGCTGACCTTGACTCTGAAGTATAAATCTTTCACACGTTATTTACATGGGAGATAAAAACCATGAAATTGGAAATATAAGCAATATATTGAAGAAAGGAAATGAAATTGTATTATTGCGCCCCAGTCAATCAATTTGTTTAAGGTATTTTCATATTCCTGCCTATTAAAGTGTTAAGCCGGAGTTATATACCATCTTTATAGGCTACATGGAGGGGGAATAAATTAAATTACCATTCATAACGGCCATGAAAGTTTTGCACTATTAACTAAGAGGGGAAGGGAGAAAGGGAGAAAGAGAGAGAGAGAGAGAGAGAGAGAGAGGGGGGGGGGGGTGATCATGTTCAGACCGCTGCATATCCTTCAGTCTCCTCTCTAAGCAATGACAGCAGATCTCAAACATCCATTAATTATTTCAGAAATGTTTAGGACATGGGAATTACAGGACAAAATAAATAGTGTCTATCTCTTTCATGCTGTAAAAATGTATCTTCAAATTTGCATTAGAAGAATATCGCTATCTCAGGAAGAATACAAGGAAAATAAATGTGTTTATGAATACAAAAATAGCAGAAATATAATATAACGTAAGCTGTAAATATAATATGCTGTAAGTTAATATCTAAACGCATTTGTGAAACTATCTGAATCTCTTAAAGTAGTTCTGCTTTACCTTATATGATGAAGACTGGACTCCACCGATAGAGAATCCGATTTATTCAAGAATATTTTTCGAAAAAACGTTAAATCCACATTGCGAGTGATTGAGCGCGGATGGAGTGATGTTGAGGTCAAATCCAGTGTAGTAGGATAATCCGCGCATCCCGAGCTCGCTCTCCTCCGCTCGACTGAGGTGCTTGAGCCTGTCCTGAGCTCGCGAGCTTCGCGGCTCCGCCTACTACTTATATTGAACACGCCATTTAAAGACGTATCAAGACAAATACAGCGGTTTCTGTCAGGAATCCCCTTCAGGTATCTTTACATGGGTGAATATCCATTTTTAATCCTAAATTTTACATCATACTTCCTCAGCAGATCTATCGTCTGCACTTACACGAGAAGACGAAAGTCCCGGATGTGAGCGGCTGTGTGGAAAAAAGCGTCGAGTTTTCTGGAAGACTGGAAGTATTTGGGGAATTCTCCATGGTGCTGAATAGACATAGTTTTTGAACTGCCCAGATACTAAACTCACAAGTAATGACAGTTTCCTAAAAATAATTAACATTTACGTTTAAAGGGATTTACATTCATTCATTCATTCAAAAAAAAAAAAAAAAAACCTAGACCCTGATCGACCGTTACTTGACAATATTATTGTCATTAGCATGCGTACTGCTGCTGTTTACATCATTCAACAATCTACTCACTCCTGTCTGTTGACGTTCAGATCAAAGCTAGTAGTAGTGACATACGCGGTAGTTTTCGCCGCCTCATTAGATGGAAAAGTTAATGAAAAGATCACTGACGCGGCTTAATGTGACAGTGTGAGAGTCCTGGGAATACAAAACAATGCAAATGCACGCAGGAAACACCGCACAAAAAAATAACAATAACAATAATAAATTAATAAATAAACAAACTTTTTATGCCAGTAGAAAACTGGAGGGAATTGATGTGGGCATACTTAAAGAAAATCAAATGATCGCTAAATTATGTAACTGTATGAAATATTTAATTTATTAGGGCTTTTAACCAAAATGGTTTGCAGTGGTGAGAAACTTTAAGTGCCTTGCTTCAGAGTACGGTAATAGTAAATAGCCTAGTTTTTGGGATCTTCAGTACTCTACAGCCCTGGCATTAAATCCCAAAACATTTGAAAGCAGATGACACCTTTAGCATTAATATGGGTCCAAATTAAGACATTACAACACTTGTACTAAAGTGTTTTTAATGAAATTATAAAATCAGTTTGTCCTCAAATTGTCCTAGCAGGGAAATCACAGGTCTAGTTCATCACATGAACTTGTTCCACTAACGTTTGACAACAGAAAGTGCACTGATACTTTTTAAACAGTTTTATCACAAATGTCTCTAACTTGTGTTTAACAAGTATTAGTATTATTAGTATTAGTTTTATTTCATTTTTTTTCTGACCAGCATGGAATATTCTGTATAGCTTTGTGCAAGTATTAACCATATAGGATAGATAATTCTCACCAAATAAACATCAACATAAATATTATTATTATTATTATTATTATTATTACTATTAAAGAAAGTGTCAGAGAATCTTTGTATGGTATCATTTAAAAAAGTATAATATAAATGAGTCAGAATGAAATAACAGGCTAGCAAATTTATCCTAAATTAACACAACACCTTTATCAACTAAAAACGGAAAGCTTTTTATGTGTTTTGGCCATTCATTTACACAACAATGGCATCCAGAAAATGCTAGCTTTTGAAAAACGGTTTCAAAGTGCAAATTATCTGTGTAAACTGAATTTGTGAAAATGGTGCATCATGCACATGCATATTACATGTTCAGTCTATAGGCGCGATGTTAATATTTACGCTTATATTCACATATAAATATTCATCACTGCACACATCAGTTGTGGTAAACGGAAGCACAAGCATGTTTGCTTGATGTATGCAAGAACCAATGAGGTTCATTCTCATGTGTTACGCAGCACATTTGAGCTTCCGCAAGAAGTTTGTTCTCACACGTCAAGCAGATTCGGTTGAGCTTCTGTTTATGTTTGCTGATCATGTTTATGTGAATAAAAGCAATCTGAATAAAATTCAATCTGTTCATCATATAAAGTGATCAAGTCTCTTCAGAAAATTTGGACTAAACCACTCAATTCATATGGGTTAGTTTTACAATCTCTTTATAAACTTTTTGAAGCGTCAAAGTGGTAGTTGCGTAGCTGTCTATGGAGGGAGAGAAAGTTTGTCAGAAATTTGTGTTCCGAAGGTGAACAAAAGTCTTACGGGTTTGGAACGACATGAGGGTAAGTATAATGACAGAATTTTATTTTTTGGGTGAATTATCCCTTTAAATTTATTTACTATAAAAATGAATAGGACAATAAATTGTATCCTCTTTTTGGAAAGCTTACAAACAGAACAAATGAAGATGAAGCATCTTCATGACATCCTCAGTCTTTATGTACAGTACTTAAGTCAAAATTAAATGAATGGTTAGCCATCCCCAGCCCATATGATTTACAATCTCTTTCCTGGTGCTTTGTTAACAAACTTCCATACAAGTGCCTCACACCTCACCAGCACACATGGCACTTGGCAACTTTGAGTGAATGTCAGCAGAGGAAACATCTTTTGTTTGTGTTATTTTTTAAGGCTTGTGCAGATGGAGATCTTCTTTTCCAGTGATACAGAGACAGCATTGTTCATCTTTCTTCAACAACACCTCTCCAAAGACACCTATACACTTTCCAGGACACCATCTGCTGCAATTCATTATCCCACAGAGCTTGTCTAACTGCATTGCTTTTAGAACACCCCCAAACATTACAGAAACACATAAAAAACGCTGCGAGTCAAATCTATTTCACTCAAGTTACAAACTGTCTTCAAGCCCAGCTGCTACTGCTTCATCAAAAACGAACCCATTACTGGTTCATGTTAGTACTGTAAATGGCAGGTCAGTCTAACAAGCTTCCTGTCACCACCAGAACATCTACTTGAATTACTTAGAAATGTCCCAATGTTGCTCTCTACAAATCAGAGAAAGTCCCACAAGAAGTGCCTCACCAACCTATCACCTAAATCCACCACAATCTTCTTCTTTCCTGACATTTCTCATGCCTCCATCCAACCACACAAATTTAAAGAAGAACATCCTTACAGAAACTGTTTCTTGACTCTTTTTTCCCCACAGTGTGTGAAGGTAATGCTCTCAGCCCAGAGGCCTACGACACCTCTGTCATAATTAGGAGGAACATCCTTCAGCCAAGGCAGGAGGAGGAGCCCCCTGGGAGACCTTGTAAGACATCCACATTCCTGACACATGAAGAGAATGTCTTCAAGGCAGGACAGACAGTCTCTGCTACAATATTATTTTTCACTCTTGTACAGCAAAAGAGCAGTTTGAAAAAAATGAATATGCATTGATAAAAAATATCCAATAATTAAAATTAACATTGGCAAACAGGTTATTATATTATACATATTACATTGGTGCAGGTTATTATATTACTCACAGCATGATATAGTTTTACCTCTAATTGTTTAGATGGCTTAATGAGAATAAAATATTATCCTACACACCCCCACCCCACTTTTATTCAGCAAGGATGCATTCAATTTTATCAAAAGTGATAATAAAAACATTTATAATGTTATAAATGTTCCAAATGTTATCTTTCTATTTCAGATAAATGCTGTTCTTCTGATTCATCAAAGAATCCAGAAAAAAATGTACACAACTGTTTCAACATTAATAATAATAATAAACATTTATATATAGTGCAAAATCTGTAATGCCCACTGTAGCCTATAAGGCACTCATGCGCTGAATAACTCTGAAGTAAACAAGTAAACTAATCCTGGAACAACAGAACCTCCTCTGGAGAAGGTTATGGTCAGAGAATAGGTTGCTATGGCTACTTACCCTGAAAGTTATCTCAGGTTTTGGAACCTGAAATTTGAGGTTATCCACCTGAGTAAACTTACCAAGGTAAGTCGCATAACCTGCTTTCTGGAATACCCCCTAGTTGTCATCATCACTAATGGTCACACTGAGCGGTGTTCATGAAACATGGGGGATGTGTAGCATCCAACGTTTAGTCATTTTTAAGCCAGAAAGTTAGTGATCCTCAATATTTAAAGGACATTTGAAGAATGTTGTTCAAAGAATGTTTTCTGCCAACATTATGAGAACATTAATCAAATACAACATATGGTGACTTCATGAACATTGTTTTGAAAGTGTTTAATTCTAACACTTGCATAACTTTTAGGCAAATTTAAGAGTAAAGTTAGGAACTATAACTATAAAAAAATATAGCTGCAAGCAGCAATTCGGGGCCAAGCCCCAGTAGGGGCAGTAGCGCAATACGGAGCAGGAAGAGCAAAAACAGCAGAAATTGAATGTACATGCAAAACATCTGGTTCAGAAGGACAGGTGGAAATGAAATGAAAATCAATAGAAGTTCAGAGAACGAACACGGAATGAACTAAAATACTTGTATCTCATTGAAGAGGAATAAAGATTAGCACAATCCTTATTTGGATAAAAAAGGTATCAAAATGACTCATTACACACAATTGTATAAAGGAACCCCACACAAGATTCGAATCCACGACCTCCGGGTCCAAGGTCCATTTCTCATCTCATTGCACCACTGTGCAAGTGAATGTTTCCACACCTGCCGAAGTTTATTAGTTCATGTGAAAATGAACTCAAAATGAAGAATTCTTATAAAGCTGCACTTTAGATCATTCTGCAGCTCATCATGCTGTAGTGCAATACAGAGCAGGAAGAGGAAAAACAGCAGAAAATGAACAAACATGAAACAGCTGGTTCAGAATTACGGGCAAGAATGAACTCAGAATGTACATAAGCTTAGATGAAAATGAACACAGCATGAAACAAAAAGCATTTATTTCTAATCCAAGAGGCAGTAAAGGAATCAAAACACACTATTTTATAAAACCGCTCCACCTGGGATTCGAACCCACTAACTTCGGATACAGGGCTCTTCAGATAACTGGCTTTACACATTGAGCTACTTGAGGATGCACATTCAACAGACTGTGGAAGAAACCTTTTAGTCTAACAAAGAATTCACAAAAAAAGCATTACTTAGCATGCTATCCATATTAGCATGCTAAGCTAACTTAATGCTAATGAAGCTCATGGTTAACTTGATAACTGAAGAGCCACATTAAAGAGAATGACAACTGGTTAGCATGCTAAGCAATTAGCATGCTAAGCTAACTAGCATAAGACAACAAACACAAGCAAGGTCACATTCAGAGATGAATATCTTGGGAATGGTAGCGAATATCAAAAATCCATTCAGTCATTTCTGTGCGGCTCGGTCCAAAGATCACCTGAGCTGATTTTGGACAAAATTGGACAAAAATTGTAGGAGGAGTAGCGAAAAAACTGTGTACATTTAAGGAAAATGACAAATGACACATCGTCGGAATCGGCATAAGCCAGGGAATAAAATGACATAAAGCATACACATTTTGGAAAGTGTTTTCAAAATGTATAAGTGGTTTTGCAATAATCATTACATCTGTGGAACAGTAGGTGGTGCTGTGTTGAAACTTCTCAGGTACCTTCAGGACCTTCTAAAGGTCATACATACCAATTTGTGTGAAGATATGTCAAATTGTTTAAAAGTTATTGCAATTTATGACAAAATTCAAAATGGCGGACACGTGGTTCATCCGATGTTGACGAATTCGATATCCTCGGATTCGGCATGGCACAGGGAATCCATAGACACCAAGATCTTGATTTTCTAATAAAGTGTTCAAAAGTTATTGGCCAAAATAGCCATTTTTCAGATCTCATGACCTGTAGGTGGCGCTGTTCCCAAATTTGGCATGGAACCTCAGATCATGGTCTTGATCAAGTGTACCAATTTTAGTTTTGATTGCTCAAAGTTTGGCCGAGATACAGCCTCTATAGCAATTTTGGGTTAACCTCGTTAACTTCGTGACATCATAACTTTTGAACAAAGATGAATAAAAAAAATCTGTTCAGTCTGTGCGGCTCAGACCAAAGATCACCTGATCAAAGTCTGGACAAAATTGGACAAATTTTGAAGGAGGAGTAGCGAAAAAACGGAATACTGTACTTTTCAAAATGGCCGCTACTGTAATGGGCGGAGACTTAATGTAAGAATTTTAATAGAATCAGCATGAAGAGACGAATCAGATGTACTAAATTGTATTTTTCTAGAGCAAATGGTTCAAAAGTTATAAACTTTAGAATGTTGAATTTTTGAACTGGTGGTGGCGCTATAGAGTTGGTCCTAGAGACTCCAAAATTGGTCAGATTTCTAGACATGACCATCACTACAAGTGTGCCAAATTTCATCATTTTCTCATGCTCCGTTGATAGAGATGCCATAGACTCCCATTCGGGAGGAAGAATAATAATAATAAAAGGGAAAACGTACAATTACAATAGGGGCTACAGCCCCTTCGAGGCTTGGCCCCTAAAAAAACTTTCCCACTTTCCAATGATGTTCTTTTAAAAGAACATTATTCATTTAAAGTTAGTTGTAATTTAAATGTTTAAAGGATGTTCCAAGAATGTTTTTCTAAGAATGTTTACTCCAAACATTATGAGAACATTAAAAAAAAATAAAATTTCTACAAACAATGAATGTATAACGTTTTTGTGCTAACCTTTTGAGAACATTATTAAAGACCAGATAACTTTGAAGAAACATTCTACTGACGTTACTGGAAGAATTTTTGTTGATAACTTTGAAAGATCCTTAATTGCCAGAACGTTAGCCAAAGTTCTGAGAAAGTTCTATGCTGGCATAAAGTTGGTTTGACGTTGGACGTTTGATAATTCGCAAATTTAGGAACCGTCTCTAAAGTAACATTTGTCATTGGTATGCACGTTTCTAACTTCAATAACATTTGAAGGGAATAATTTACAGCCATAAAACCAACTGTAAAGTGTTCATCTAGGTGTCAGCTATCATGCACGTTTTATATTTTTGATATTTATTAAAATAAACTGTCAAATTATACATAAAAATTGCTATTTTTCACTACTGTATATGGACTCATGCATAAATATGCTATAATTTAAAGCTCAATAACATTTAAAGGGAATAATTTACAGTCATAAAACCAACTGTAAAGTGACACCATCATCATGTACCCAGTCAGAAAAACAAATGTACCACTTTATACTGTTTACTTTGATGTGTCCAGTGTAGACAGCCTCAAACAGTTCTATCAAAAATGCGCCCGAGGCAGATACAGCTGCGTTAGATGGGTTTAAGCTAGATGCTAGCGTTCCCTTTAGACAGTGTTAGCCTACTCAATTGCCAACTCATAACGCATAGCAACACAGCTAAAAGTATTCTAAAATATGTATTTTTATTGAAAGAAGCCTACTTTTACCTGTTGAGACTTGATTTCATAAGCACCCGTAACAGCTGTATTTGTGATGTTTGAGTTGGGGAACCGCCATGCGTGAATTAGAATGTTGTTTGAAAATATGCTTTATTTTTGTAATTCCACTAGGTGCCGCTAGTGTCGCAGAAACCATAGAGATATTTATACAAAGGTCGCATACTCCCTTACTACATGCCTATTGCACTGTATTTTAATGATATTGTTTTGTCTAAGTGTTCTGTTTTATTATGTACATTGGTCAACCCTGGTTGTGTTTAATGGTACTATATAAATAAAACTGACAATCACATCAGACTACTATATATTAAATTTATTTATAAAGCACAATAAAAACAACAGTAGTTGACCACTGTGCTGTACAATATCATACTAAAAGCATAAAAAGTATATATTATATTATATTATATTATATTATATTATATTATATTATGTTATAATATTATATTATATTATATTATATTATATTATATTATATTATATTATATTATATTATATTATATTATATTATACACACACCCATAAATTATGGGGCCTCAAAAAATCTAGGAACAGTTACATGCCTGGGAGGAAAAAAAGCTGCATGTGACAAAAGTATGTCTGAATTCACAGTATAAGAGTATTACTTCCGTCGACATTCAGAGGAGTCCATACAATGGACACTTTACTATCCAATAAGGCCATGGGAGAGGATTTAAGGCCCGGGTATACTTCACAGTCATTTCCGTGCATCTTTTTACAGTATACTCAACCACAGATACGTGTGGATGACCAAGTTTGACACATGCACAGTACAATTTTTTTCTATATTTAATAGACATAGTGTCATCAACTAGGCATAAGCTGGGCAGGATCAAATAAGAAAAATAGTGCATCCACCACTGCAACATAGTTCAGAAGATACACCAAAAAGAACAAGAAACAATGGAGAAGGATATGCTTCTAAAGGCTGGAACACACCAAGACGACACCGGTGGACTAGTGGCGATCAAAGCAGACTGCGGGGTTGGCTCACATCGGCAGCATCTGCGTCCAAAGTCGCCCTGACACACCAAACCAACGCTAGACAGCCGACGGCCAAGTAGCACGTCAGTTCTGCACCTGCGTGACATGAAATGCCTTTCCGAACCAGCAGGTGGCAGTATTTGAACAGCCAATCAGAATTATCAGATAACAGACCGACGAGTTCCAACGCCGATTCAACATTTCAAATCAGCTGAAAAAAGCAGACGAGGACCAACTTCAGCCGACAGTGTGGAACACACTGAGAAAACTTAGTCAGCTGACGAACAAAAACTGCCTGACGGCCGACCGTCGGCTTGGTGTGTTCCCGCCTTAAGTTTACTTGTCTTGTTTTTGAATTGCTCTTTCCACACTCTTCTTCAACGACTGCACACTGTGCTCAGTACTGTGCATATTGCCACCTAGTGGACTCTTCTGTCCTGCTTGCACATGCGTGGTCTCGAAATTTGGGCTGCACGTGGACGGGGTGTGCGGACAGCCGAAGTATACTTTGGGCTTTATATGGCAGTGATGAAATGCAACTGACACTGGTAGATCACATGATGTATATGTACAGATTATATTCATACTACAAACACTTATACTATATTGGTGGATCCGAAATGGTCAATATTCATATTCATGCATTTTTATTAATATTTATTTTAATCATTTATGGCTTATGATTTATCAGTTTTACTTTTGCTTTCATACATTCATGTACTCCTACTTTGTATATTAATTATCATCATATTTTCAAGGATTTCCTTGTTATTGTAACCTTATGGTTATTTTATATTTAAGAGTATGCTTGTTATGTTCAATTGTTCTTCAAGTGCTCCAGTGTGACAGGTCACGCTGACACGTTTGTGGTTAGGTATTGGACGCCTGCCAAGTATTGCAGAAGTGATGTTTTTCAGAATTATTGCTCATTTGAATGTGATCAAAATATGTCTGCTGACATTTGCAAAATTCCCTATAGGGTATAAAACAACTATTTTTGACACTGGACCAGTAGATGATGTAATGGGTGAAATTAACCTTTTCTTTTAGAACAAAAACATCAATTTGAGTGTGATGTAAATTTCCCTATATGCTCATGGTATAAAGCTGACCGGGTCATTGATAATTCAGCTTTTTCCCTCCTTTGCTCTCCTTGGCTTCTACTTCTTGTCTCTTATCTTCAAATGTCTTAATTATTGCTCTTTTTGATCTTCATCTATTAGATACAATACTCTAAATTTTATAATACTCTAAATTTTATTATTAACTTTTGACTGCTTCTTTATGGTTGTTATTTTACCTTTTGGTTTTAAGTATTTTCATTATCGATTAAAGTTTGCGTGTGAGGCTAAATTTAATTGTAATGATTAAATAATTTTTCATCAACTTTATCTACTGCCTGGATCTCATTTTCTCAAGTTTTTGCATCATATATCCACCTGTTTCCGCGGGGCGCTACTGTAAAAGAGAACGTGGGTACAACTTCCGGTGAGGCGGCGGAAGTAGCATACCAATGGTATTTTGTGTTCTAATTAGCGAAGAGGCTAAGTGTTTTTTGGATCATTGTTTACTTTGTAAAATTGCAAATCTTTATGAGAGATGTCGTTACGGCGCTCAGGGACAACATCTCAGTTTACTACATTAATATCACAATACAATAAACAGTTTTCGTGCCCTTAATTGCTCTTTACTTTACTGACCTTCCACAAAAGTGCTGCTGCATGACTAGAGCATCCAGACCCTGCAATACATGAACAACCCGCTGTCTGTACTTCCCGTCACTGATGATAGCACCAAAGCCTTATGATGTTATTGACTCCTAACGTGTCGTGCGCACCAGAGCCAGTCGCGTTTCCACTGTATGCGATGCTAAAGGCTACTTGTGTTAAACACTGCGAAAATACACTTATGGAAAATATCAGAGACTGCTTGAGGAATGAAGACAGTTCTTATGTGATTATAATCGTGTATTTATATGGTTTAATGTTTTATCTGTCTCTTCCCTGGGCCTGTTGATTCCTGACAAATGCATATTTCACAGATTCACACTCCGGTTAACTCGTATAACTCATAACTCTTGTTGTCTTCTCATGAGCTCCCTCTGTTGCTCTGGCTGAAAGGATCAGGATAGATAGACGGAGAGATCGCGCAAACATCCTCGGATATCAATCATCGCATAATTTAGAGGAAAATCAATAGAAAGTCTCAGAAAAGTGACGTAAACATAGGGTATGTTATCAATATATTTCTAAATGTGTAAGCCTTTAGATTTAAAAGCCTTAATGGAATTGTTTTTTGCATTCTTGTGATCGCAAATAAATGGAAGCAGGCCTAACTGAATAGGTCTGTGTTTTCTTTTTGTCAATATAAATATCAGTTAGATTTAGCATGATTGATGTGCACTCCTGACATAAATTAATACATTACTATTACTGTGAAAAAAATTTTATTGTAAAACATTGTTCAAATATTGATGCCGGAATCTTAAATCTTTAAGTAAAAAACAAACGTTCGCAAGTTTGGATCGTTAAATCTTGAATCACTGTCAACTGTTGAATGAATGAGTGTCACGTCCAGCTTGTTTACTTCGTACCGGAAGACGCTCCCACGTTTGACGCAAGGCCTCATGGGGCGTAGGAAACTTGTGGATAGAATGTACTTTTACTTTTTAGTAATTCAAAACCTCAAAATAAGTACCTTCTCAAGAGATTATGCAATTTCAGACCCAGCCCCTGTCTAAAATGGCACACTTCATACTGTATCGACCTTTTTCCTGAGCAAACGATGAGTGCCGCCATGATGGATTCTAACTTCTGTTTGGATGCTGTCCTGTTCTGGTCTCCATAGGAATTCATTGTTAAAACGGGGTAAAAAGAGTTAATTAATTCATTAAACACAAACTTTTTGAACATAACTAAAAAATTAAAAATGAGTGCAGGTAAGCTGTTCTGTTGTTGACTGCCACAACACTGCTAATAAACTGAAGAAATTCCTGGAAAGTATGCATTTTTAGCACCAGCAAATCTGAAAAGAAAGTCTATATATGACGCCATATGCCTTGCATTTTATGCCAAAGACTAACAAAGAAAATGTGCTTGGCTTGCAGCACTTTAGTTAAAATACTCCCATAAAAGGTATATGAGCTCTTATCATTTTGAGGACAAAACCCCTGAACTTCACCTAATCGGGAGCTGTATGTACAGTATATGACCACCCATCTGTTTTCAGTGTAGCTAACTTTGGGCAGCTTCATGTCATATGCATTCATTAAACTTTGACGGATGAGGCACTTTTAAATGATGGTACTATGGAGCCATGTGCTTTTTTAAACCATTTTGATAGGTTTAATGTTACATTATCAGCTTGAAAAAAATGCTAATTTGAGTAGAGACACTGGAGACCGTAAACGTAAATGTGGAAACACATAGAGTATCTCTCAGTCAGAAGTCTGCATCCTTGTGAGGCTTTGGAGTCCTTCGGAGGCTTGTAGGTTAGAGTCCTCCTCAGCATTAAACTCTAGAATGAGACAGTCTAGTAACTGCATATGGCTACATCTCTCATGTTCCCAAGCCAATGGCTTTTTAGAAAAAAACTTTGTTTTAAAATAAGCCAGTTAATATTAAAATATTTACAGGCTTTCTAATTAATGCAATAGTGAATGACAACTCTCAGTGGTCTCCTAGTGGCAAGGAGAGCCTGCAACCCGTGACTAATATCCAGCAAAGCTCTAGAGAGTGGAAGCCTCAGAGAGGGCAACTCTCTAAAATGAGAGAAGGCCTGGCAAAGCTCAAAATAGCCAAGGAGGCTCAGAGAGAGCCTGACAACTTAACCCTCAGGGGTCTGAGGATTTTTGGGATGTTTTGACATGCCCTGTGATGTGTGCTTTTTTCAGTTGTTCATAAACATATTAATGGAAAAAGTGTCATTACACTGTATTCAGCACAAACTAGGCTACAATAATATGTGAGGAACATGTATGTACATGTTTGTGTTTTTGAAGGCATAACGTTTATGCGTGGTTATTGAAAAAACAAAAAACTTAAGTCACTGAAATAAAGCCAAAACATATATATTAAATCTTTGTTCACAAGACTTCTGGGTATTTGAGGTTGTAGACTAGAGTTTTTGCTTCAAAATGAGGTCAAAATTATGCTGCCTGCTTGTTCATATAAAACAATAGAGAGATTTAAATTTTCGAAAACATCTTTGGTCAAGAAACACAGTATGCGTGGAGACGTGAATCCTCATGTATAATGGGTGATTCTCACCTGAGAAGACAAAAGAATCACATAATAATGACCTGAAATGACTTGCATATTATTGAGGCCTTTCAGTCAGGTAGGCTGTGAAAAAACCCTCTGTGATCATGATTCAAATCTCATCATGGTGTAAATCAAACATACAGAAAAAACAGCAATACTGTGAAATATTATTACAATTTAAAATAATGGTATTCTATTATATTCTTTAAAATATAATGTATTTCTGTGATGCAAAGTGTCTGAACAATTATGTTACCTCTATGGCATTGCATATAGGCTTTTAGCTTAAAAGCATGCACATTTGAAGAAATATGTTCATGTTTATGTCAATTTTCTATACAGAGGAGTATTTATTTATTATTTATTGTCGTCACTGTGAACGCTGGATACTGTTTACAATTCATACTTGCAGCTGGAGGGCGCTCTGTGCACTTTTAGTCCACAAATGCCAATGCTAAAGAAGAATAGGCAATCCAGGAAATAACTGAACTAACAGAGGCCAGAGATCGCTAACTATGGCTATTCAAAACACTTTTCAAGACAATAAATACACGATTGAGATGATGAATGTATGTATTGACTCAGAATTTGCATCTGAATAGCGCTGACTCCGTGGGCGTGGCCGCATTAGCGGATAATGAGGTGAATCATGGATTTCTGACATGGCTCTCTTTTCATACAGATTACATAAACACAGAATGTTTGTTTTCGATTTGATTTATACGATTTAAAACCTGACATTTCAATGTTTTTTTAGACATAAGTCTAATTTTTTTGTGATTAGTATTCACTAAGTTACAGTTAATTTTCTGAGAACTATCAGATTGGACTTCCTTTAGAGGGAGACGAGAGATCATGCATCATGTTAGTTTTTTTTATTTTACAAAAAGCACAACATTTTGTTTTTACTCTGAGTGTACACAAATAAAAGAAGATATTCCACAGATTAAAATGATGTATAACTCTTAATTGTATGTGCAACATTAACGGAGTATTTTGAGTCTCTTTCACACTGGTAAGAAAAAAAAGACTTACCCTCAGACCTCAGAGTGTTAATAAAAGTAAGTAGAGCTCTAAGAGCAGAGGCCTCAGCATAACGACTCTCCTGTCAAGAGGAGGCCTAACATGCACACTCAGGAAAACCTGCAAAGAGGTTTACAGAGAGCCTACAACCCGCAACTGATATCCAGGTGGAGCTCTAGTGAGCAGAGGCCTCAAAAAATAAAAAAAGATTAACTTCTCAAAAGAGAAGAAGCCTGACGATGCTCATATTAGCCAGAGAGGCTCACAAAGAGCCTGGCAACTTAGCTGAGCTCTAGGAGTGGAGGCCTCAGCATAACGACTCTCCTATGGAGAAGAGGAGAAGAGGAACAACATTCCACACACAAGATATCCAACGAGGAGGCTCAGAAAGAGCCTACAACTCATAATTGTTAACCTGGCGGAGCTCAGAGAGCGGATGCCTCTTAAACGAGAGGTGGCCTAACTATGCTCAGATTAGCCAAGGAGGCTCACAGAGAGCCTGATGACTTAGATGACAATAGCCAAGCTCTAGGAGCGGAGGCCTCAACATAATGACTCTCCTATCGAGAGGATGCCTAACGATGCTCCACACTCAGGAAAAGCTTGCAAGGAGGCTCAAAGAGAGCCTGCAACTTGCAACTGATATCCAGGCAGAACCCTATAGAGAGCAGAGGCCTCAATAAAGGTGACTCTCAAAAATGAGAGGAGGCCTGTCGACACTCATATTAGCCAAGGAGGCTCAAAGAGAGCCTGACAACTTAGCAAATAATAGACTTGGCAATAAAAGCCAAGCTCTAGGAGAGGAGGCGTCATCATAATGGCTCCCTTATCGAGAGGAGGCCTTAACAACGTTCCACACTTAGGATATCCCACAAGAAGGCTCACAGGGAGCCTGTGACCCACAAATGCTAACCTGGCAGAGCTCTAGAGAATGGATGCCTTGATAAAACAACTTTATCAAATGAGAGGGGGCCTGACGATGCTCACGTTCGCCAGTGAGGCTTACAGAGAGCCTGATGACTTAGCAAAAAAACAAATAAGCTCTAGGAGCAGACACCTCACCATAACGACTCACCTATCGAGAAGATTCCTAACAACATTGCATACTCAGGATATCATATGGGGAGGCTCACAGACAGCCTTCAACTCCAACTGCTATCTTTGCGGAGCTTAGAGAGCAGAGGCCTTAATAAGAAAACACTCAAACAAGAGGAGGCCTGACAATGCTCTTATTAGCCAAGGAGGCTCACAGAGAGCAAACGACTTAGCAAATAATCGCCGAGCTC
Organism: Chanodichthys erythropterus; assembly: GCF_024489055.1. Lineage (NCBI taxonomy): Eukaryota > Metazoa > Chordata > Actinopteri > Cypriniformes > Xenocyprididae > Chanodichthys > Chanodichthys erythropterus. Next base: position 26,466,227 of record NC_090224.1, on the reverse strand, counting down.
TGGGAGCAGAGGCCTCAGCATAACAACTCCCTTATCGAGAGGTGGCCTAGCAATGTTACACACTCAGGAAAACTTGCAAGGAGGCTTACAGAGAGCCTTCAGCTCAATCTGTTACCCTGGTGGAGCCCTGAAGAGCTAAATATAACTCTTGCTAGCGAGAGGAGGACAGACGAAACCCATAGTAGCCAAGGAGGCTCAGAGAGAGCCTAACAACTTAGCAAACGTAACCGAGCTCTAGGAGTGGAGGCCTCAAATGACAACTCACTAAATCGAGAGGACACCTAACAATGCCCAAAAGCTCAGGATATCCTGCAAGGAGCACCCACAGAGAGCCAACAACTTGCACTCCATATCCAAACTGAGCTCCGGGGGAGCGTAGACCTCAGAAAAATATCACCCTAGTGAGAGAAGGCCAAACAAAGCTAAAAAATAAAAACACTGCTATCAATACAGCATGATACTGCTATTTGGTAACACTTTATTTTAAGGTGACTTATTACACGTTACTACATGTACTTGTACTATGTAATAACAGTAAATTATGCATAATTACAGGTAATCAACCCTAAACCAAACCCTAACCCTAACTGTAGCTCTACAGTAAGTACATGTAGTTAATTAATAGTACTCAGTACTTATTTGAGTAAGTACAATATAACGATGTCACCTTAAAATAACGTGTAATCGCAGATTCTATAAATGCAGAACCAAGGAGGCTTAAAGAGAGCCTAACGACTTGACAACTCTGCTAGAAAAAGCAGGGGCCTCACAGGCATAATGCACTTCCTATAGTAACGGCTAAGGAGGCAAAAAAAGCCTAACAACTCAGCATCATCAGTAGGTGGTCCTCTACAGAGAGAGGCTTCAAATATTGGCCTAGCAACATCCAAAACACATAAAGCTTAGTAAAACACACCCTGTTAAAACAAAATAGTCACCAAGGAGGCTAACAGAGAACCTACTACTCAGTAAACTACCTGGCGTCAGACAGTGCATTCACAGCTAGCCACTAATGCCGAACCATCAGATGGCAGATGTTAAAGTATAAACAAACTGCCAAAAACAACATAGCTCCAGCTTCAGGGATAGATGTAAAAATTGCAAGAACCCCTTCTGACAAAGCCAGGTCCTTCAGCAGATCAGCCTGGCTTGCAACACAGCCAAAGTATGCATCACCACACCAGCCTGACCTGCTGCCGTATATGCTCTGTCATTAAGACGCGAGATGATGCGCAAAGGTTTAGTAGGCAGAGACGGAGCCTTTGACGCTGATGCCTCGGCCATCGCAAAATAGCTGGACAACGTTTCTTTGATCCCCTCAACAACAGCATAAATTGCCTAAGTGTGATGGATGCGGGCAGAATATGGTTTATCTCTTATATTTCAACACCTTAGCGTGAAGATCTGGGAGAAAAGGAAGGCATGTACAAGATGACAGCTATGTCCTGCCAGGAAACGTTTATCAAGGTGACAGCAAAGGGTCTCGAGCTTCTCGCATTTTGTATCTAATCTCACCATGGAGTGCGACATAACATCCAAAAAATCGTCATATGTGGGGCAAGCGGGCTGGGAGTGTTTGTTTAAAAAAAAAAAAAAAAAATGTTGATCAATCTCATCAGCCTCGTCTTGCTCATCATGGCAAGCAAGCAAGCATGCTCGCTGCCGGATCAGATGATGAGAGAGATAACACATCATCATCCGGCAGCTTGCTTTCATAAATGAATAAGAAATAATCATAACTCTCTGAATTCATCCGCAAGCTTGATCTGCGAGCTCCACAACTTCAGTCTCCTACTCACCTCAGCTGCAGCAGGTCCTGAACTGTGAGACATAGATGGCTGGCCCAATTCCCTCGAAAAAAAGGGCCAGACGAGAAAGAAAATTCCTCATAGGAATGTAGTGGTTTTGGATTAGCCTCACTCAAGGGCACCACAAATGTAATGGTTTTATGGTCTTAAACATTAGTTTTTGCGCTAGATGATTCCTTCCAGTATTTCGTGGCACCAGCCAAGAAGTCTCACCTTGACAATAAAGAACAACCATGGAAGTTTGTTGACTGAATTACAATTATATAAATTGGAGAAAGTTCGTCATCTGAGCAATCTGAATGATTTGTGAGATATTGTTAACTTGTAGAGCCTCTTACTGTATTATCAACACAAGTATAATAAATTTATTTTATTAACAGAAGGATAGACAAAAGTAATTAACAACTACAGAATGGACAAGGTGCAATAAAGATTGATAAATGCAAGTGAATGAGTTGGATGTTACTATGGCAGTTAATCTTATGGAAAGATAAACTGTAGTTTCTCCAGAAAGAAATAAGGTAAACCATACTCTGAATTCAACAAATAAACAGAGAGATTATTTGTTATTGACTGTCAGCTATGCAAGATGCAAATTAGATAATCATATACTGACAATATACACTAATGCCAAGATCTCTAGAAAGAGGTTTGGTAAGTGATATTTACATCTGCCTGGTTGTGCAGAATCCGAGCAATGATGTCTTCCACTTGTTGAGCTGGGCAGCGTTGCAGTGGGAAGAAAGGAGTCCGTTTCACAGCCTTGAACATGAAGTATTTGTGTACGTTGAACTCCTGGAGCACAGAGAAGGTCCTTTTCCTGGAACACGTAGAAGAAGAAGCCTTGAAGGTTCTGATGTCTGTGCAGACGATCCTTATTCTTTGGAACACATAGACGGAAGGATCTTTAGATTCTGAAGTCAGTGCAGATCCGGGCAGTCTGGAACACGCAGATCTGGAGGATCTCTGATGAGAGGATTTTGAGATGTTTTTACAATGCATTGTGGGACTTGTTAGGGAGCGAACGTTTTAGTGCCCTGGAAGGATTCTGCGATTGAGACAGCTCTTAAAATGGCTGACTCCCTGATCAGTGTTCTGACTACTGAACTAAGGAGGTGATTGAGACACACCCAAGTTCATTGTTGTGTTTAGACTCATGCTTCAGACACCTGGCATGCCAGAGGCATTCCCCATAGCAACCCCTAGGGGAAACAGCGCGACTTCCCTTTCGAAAGGGAACAGTACATTTATGGGGATTGATATTGTAAACAGGTATTTGTGATCTATTTTTTTTTTTTTTTTTTTTTTTACATTTATTAACCTACTAATAAACACATTAGAGCAAACAATTTTAACGTTTACTGCACTTTGTTAGACATTTAGTACATACAAAAAACGAGGGTTCTAGAAATGTGGTTCTAGAAATGCAGTCCTGAAACAGCCTCTGGTATTGCAAGAATTGCCTACCTTACTCGTCTCAATGGGCTGTTATATTTAAGCCATCTGCCATATTGGAACAGTCCATCAACACTCGAGAGCAAGTATACTATGTGTCTGCAACCACAGCTATATGCATGTATGAATATCTATATCTGCAATAGCAGCACGCAATAGACTTCGGAAGATGATTTTCATGGGATTTAGTTCATCATTAACAAAATACAAGACAAAAGCATTAGCTAACACAAAAAGTTACCATAGTTTTTAAACCTGTAATACTGAGTTAACACATATAAAAACACAAACTGCAGTATCTGTCAGGAGTTAGCAGCAATAAATATTTTTGTGGTAATCAACATTGTCCCACAAATGTTTATTCAATGGAGGTGAAGTGAAAAATGTCTCCACAATTGCAAAAGAAATAGAAGGAAAATAGCATGACCAAATTACTCAAGTTCAATCAGATCCTTGTGAAAGATCTCCTGTACCATGAAATGCCTCAGGCTAACATCTCCACAAAAGCCAAGATGATTCTTTTGCGTCTTTATTATGCCACAAAAACAAAGCACCCTCTTTCGAAGAAACATCTTTATATAATAGAGCAAATGTCCAGCACGATTGCATCCTGAGAAACCCAGAAGGGAAAATCATGAACCGAGCCATCACCATCATCAGGATCTGATCATTTATATTCTCATGCTTGTCTCTGGAGAACAATCTCTCTCTGTTATAATGCAGTATGCAGAAGCAACCTTGCCCTGTGCCGGCAAACACATTATTACTCTGTTCCGTTGACAAATGATCTCGCCGCACAACATTGAAAAGGGGCCAGGCAGTGAGGACAGCTGTTAATGTTTGCTTTTAGATTTGGATGTACAGCTAACGTGGCTTGCCCAAAGACAGATCAATCAATGCTGGGAAGGGGATGACAGTCAAAGGCTAAGATAGAGCTTTCCTTAAGCCTGTCTCCACGAGTGAGTGTATTAGAGTTGCAGGGACTGAGGGCGAGAGTGAAGCTAATGAAAAGCATGGAGGGATGGCTTTTTGCCACAGGTCTGTAATTGCAGTCTTGGACAGGGCAATGTTTTTAAAAATATATATATAAAAAACAATAAGCAAGCCTCTCTTGGAGTAGACCATGGAGTTTTTTTTCAGTGGAATTTTATCCAGTGCGATACAGACTTTTCAGGACTTTTCAGTGTTTGTTGAAGGATAGTTTGTGCAAAAATCTTTAGTTCAACACATACCTTGGTTTCTCTCCTTTCTTGCCATGGTGTCTTATTCTCTGACCAGGGTTTACTAGGGAGAACATTTGTATTAGTTACATTTTTCTTTCCCCTCTGTCACACAATCATTAGATCTCTGTGAGAGGGCGGCAGCATTTGATCTGCTGTGTGATTCACCAGGATTCTTTCTGATGTTCTATCTTCCTGGCCATCACATTCTTGTTCAGCTCCTAATTGATTTGGTCATCTAATCTCTGTTGAACTGAGTGTAGAAAGAAAACCATGATTAAAGAGTTCCCCTGTGAGAGTTGTATTGGCTCAGAGGTCAGGTGCTGGTTTGCAGGAGCAAAATCAGTTGTTGACTTGCTGCATTCAGCTTCATCTAACTTGGCCTGTGTTTGGACAGGCCAATAACCAGCCCAGTTACCCAGTGACCTCCTCTGGGACAAGTGCCTGAAAAAAATCAGTGAAAATGGAAAAGAAAGCAGATTCTGTTTTCCAGCTATACTGCAGCTACAGCTGCATAGTAGTGATGATATATACTGTACAGATTAAACTCACTAAATGGAATAGAAAAAAACAGTAATTGTACTGCCTCAAACTATTGTCAGTGGTTGAGCCGGTGTTGCTGTGTCAGGCTTGATGAAACCACATGAGACCCCATTAGACCTGATCAGGCTAGTTTTAGACCTCTTCAGATATCATTAGAACTGATCAGACTCCATTAGATCAGAGCTTATCCCATTAGACTTCATTAGACACTCATTAGACCTAGTTAAGGCCTAGTTAAGTTTAGATGTGCTGTTCTGGTTCATTATTAGAGTATTTTGACTGGTTACTAGGAGTTCCTAGTGATTCTTCTAACTTCTGACTGGTTAATAGGCAATGATAATGTGTTCTTGCTGGCTGCTAGAGTGTTTTAGCTGCCTGCTAGGTGTCATTCAATCAAAAACATGTTTATTTATTTTTTTCCGTGAAGTCCACTTAATGGTTCTTGCATGCATGCATGCATCAAAAGACAAGATATACTGTAGTTTAACATCATTAGTTTTCACAAAATTAAACATCTCCGGTTACTAAGGTAACCTCGGTTACCTGAGAGATGGGAACGAGACATGGCGTCAGAAGCTGACGCTTTGGGGACTCCCTTCTCTCCTAATCCTTCCTGAAATCCTAATGCGCAACGCCAGTGAAGTTGCAACTCTCACTGGCCAATGCCAGCCAAGACGGCGAAAGGGGGCGGTACCTGCCACTATATAATGCGCCATCCTGGCGGCATAAGCTCAGAATCTTCTGAGTGAGCAAGAATACAGCGGACCTGAGCGGTGAACACGACAGTCTATGCCATGTCTCGTTCCCGTCTCTCAGGGAACCAAGGTTACCTTGGTAACCGGAGACGTTCCCTTTCGAGAACGGTCTCTCGACATGGCGTCAGAAGCCGACGCTTTGGGGACTGTATAGAACAACACCGTGGGAACAGTGAAGAAGGGAAGCTCAGCCACTGCGGAGCTATGAATAGTAATAAAAAATAACCCCAACAAGTACACACCTATGAAATGCTTATAACGTAGTTACTCATCTAACATTGTATGCATTCAAGAATAATGTACAGGATACATACAGGGTAATGAAGCATGTGGGCGGCCAGGCTGGGCACAGCAATAAGAACATACACTTAATGATCAGCTGCTGCTAGCATCGGTATAACATGAGAGAATTCATCAGCGAGCCCGTGCTCATTGCGAGGACATGGACGAATTTCTGGCACCGTGTCCCATATTCCAGGTTGCTTATGGTGGCATAACGTACGCGGCAACATTGTGCATCATACTGCTCGATCTGCCGATATGAAGGGGAGAGCCACAGACTGGGTGTGGCACTGGCCCCGCCCCCAGATTCACTTATACGACCTAGTTGAAACCACCAGCCTCAGCTAGTGGGCGAGAACTGCAGGTAGAATACGAGTTGTACTCAACGCCATGACTTGTGAGGCTAGAGAACACACAAATTGGCGAAAACCTGGCGAAGGTATTCTGCGACGATTAGCCCGCCGCCATACAAATGTCTTTGATGGTGACGCCTTTAGTCCATGCCCACGAGGATGCAATCGCCCTCGTTGAATGCACACTGACGCCGATAGGACATTCCATTCCATGGTTAGAATAGGCCAAAGCGATCGCATCAACCACCCAATGCGATAGCCGCTGCTTAAAAACAGGACGTCCTTTGGTACTGCCGCCAAAACACACAAACAGCTGCTCAGAGAGCCTGAACTGAGCCGTACGGTCAATGTAAACTCGCAAAGCTCGCACTGGGCATCACTCCTGATGAGGGGTGTTATCCGCTGACTCCTGGGTGAAAGCCGAAAGAGTTATCACTTGTGCTCTGAACGGCGTTGACAGCGATTTAGGCACGTAGCCCAACCTTGGTTTGAGTGTGACGTTACAATCATCTGGCCCAAACTGCAAGCAATCAGCCTTAATAGAAAGCGTTTGCAAATCCACCATGCATTTTACTGAAGCGAGGGTGAGTAGCAGCGCAGTTTTAAGTGAGAGCTCCTTTAAGCTGACTGACATGAGCGGCTCAAAAGGCGGCCGCGTCAACGCTTCGAACACAAGAGCTAAATGCCAGTAGAAGGGGCTTGTAGAAGGGGCTCGCACCTCTGTAATCGTGTCCATAACACGGCGGGACAGAACGCTCGGATCTACCGGCTCCCTTGCACTACCCACACATGAAGTTTCCACCATTCGGGGTTGGGGTGCCAAATCGACCCGCCTGCTTGCGACAGGAGATCTCGTTTCAGTGGAATCATCCACGGGGGAGCCGTTAACAGTTCTAGTAGATCGGGAAACCACGGTCTGTTCGGCCAGTACGGGGCGATTAGAAGCACCGACGCTCTCTCCTCCCTGATCTTGTGCAGCACTTGTGACAAAATCTTCAGCGGGGGAAATGCATAAAGGCGAGCATACGGCCATGGCATCGTCAGTGCATCCCCTACCAGGGGAGAGCGCGACAGTGAAAAGAACAGAAGACAATGCGTGTTCTTATATGATTTATATGCCACGTCTTCTACGACTCCGTCCAGTAGCCCGACGCCGGAACGCCCTTTGCAACGAGCTCCCCAGCCCATCTTCGAAGCGTCCGTCGTGATCACTTTCCGCCGCGTAACCACGCCCAGCTGGGCATGGCCCATTCTCCAAGCTCTCCTTGGTACCTGAGTTTTCAGCCATAACTGGAACACGCTCCTGACCTAGACGTACCTAGACGTACCTAGACGTACGTGTATTTACGCATAGACCCAGGTTCTCCAAATGAAGCAGTAGAGTGCGTTTGTGGCTGTTGAGCACATCCTCTGAATGGGCTAAAACTAGCCAATCGTCCAAATAATTGAGTATGCGTATTCCACTCGCTCTCAGGGGGGAAAACGCTGCATCCACACATTTTGAAAACGTGCGAGGAGCCAGGGCTAATCCGAACGGCAGAACTGTGAACTGATATGCCGTGCCGTCAAACGTAAATCTCAGAAAGCGCCTGTGACGTGGGGCGATCTGAATATGAAAATATGCATCTTTCAGGTCCACTGAAAAAAACAATCTTCGGGCCGAATCTGTGCGAGGATCTGTTTCAGTGTCGTCATTTTGAAAGGCGCTTGAATAAAGCCCGGTTGATGGGTCTCAGGTCCAATATTGGACGGAGGCCACCACATTTCTTTGGAACGACAAAATAGCGGCTGTAGAACCCGCTTTCTCTCTCGCTTGGCGGGACCACTTCTACTGCGCGCTTTGCGAGGAGATTGAGAATTTCTTGCCTCAGCACTGACTCGTTGTGAGCCGGCACTGTCGACAAAACCACGCCATTGATACAGGGGCGGTCTGCACCGAAACTGTAAAGTGTAGCCGTTCTCTATTACATTCCGCACCCAATCCGAAATACCCGGAACAGCCCGCCAAGCGCTCACAAATTGGCACAGAGGATGGTACGCCCCGCCTTCTGTATTCTGGACAACGCCGCTGTATGCTGGGGTAGCGCGCTGACAGCTCTCTTGATGAATGGGTGCTTTGAGAGGCGGCGAGTCTTGTAAGTGAGAATTGACACGGGTGCTCCGCTGCGGTGGAGGACCTACATTGAACAACAGAGCGCGAGCGTTGCCGATTACACGGGAGAGCTGCGAGCCCGATTGTATCTGCAGCAACTCGCCTGATCATAGAGTGCGAGAAGCTGCCGTTGCTAGAGGAGGAGAAAAAAGCTCTTTTTGTGAGGTTGTAACAGTCTTTATTACATTTTGACCAGAAACAACAGAAACATTTTCGTAGTCGCCTGCAACCGCCAAGGGGACTTCCTGAGAACACCTCGGACGCTTCGCAGCGGGTTCATCGTTCAGCGCCCTCCTCCTCTGCACTCTCCCATCAGGAACTTGGCTTCTGCTCCGACGAACTAGGAGCAGTCCCGGGGTGGCCGCCTTTCTTAAAGCTGTGACGTGACTTTGGCGGTCTCTGCCAGGGTGTTTTGGTGCGTGCAGCAGGCTCCGGGTCCGGCACCGAAGGGGCGGGATCAGAGGTAGCTTGCGTCGGCGGCCTGTTTGAAGCAGAAGAAGATCTACTGCGTGCTGGAGGCAGTGCGGGCACCCGGCGTGGGAGGAAATGACTCATCACCCTCGAACGCTTTTGTGCTTTAGAGAAGCGCTCTGCAATCGCTTCCACAGCGTCCCCAAAGAGGCCGGAGGGAGATAAAGGAGCGTTGAGCATCGCCTTCCTGTCTGCATCCTTTAATTCTGTAAGAGTCAGCCACAAATGATGGTGGAGCACAACCATGAAGCCCATGCTTCGTCCAATCGCCTGGGCCGTTTTCTTCGTTGCCTTCAGGGCAAAATTAATCGCAGCGCGCAGATCCTTAAATGCCTCGGGGTCCGCCTCACCCTTGTCCAGGGTTATCAGGAGCTGAGCCTGGAAAACCTGAAGCACCGCCATCGTGTGAAGTGCTGAAACTGCTTCACCTGAGGAGGGGTACGCCTTTTCAGCGATATGCACGGTCACACGGCAGGGTCTTGACGGCAACATAGCGCCTGCTTTCAGGGAAGCTGACGAGGGGCACAGGTGCGCCGCAATAGATTCCTCGACTGGCAGAATGCACGTATAACCACGGGCTCCTCGTGCAGGTCTGGAAAGAAAGGGGCTCGCTTCCTTGGAGCGGCAGCTCGGTGGCCCAAGTGAAGGAACCAAGAATCCAGTTTGCTCTTCGCTGGCTCATCGGGGGAATTCCATTCCAGACCGAGATCGCTCACGGCCCTAGTAAGAACCCTGACGAGCTCGTCTAGAAACGCCACCTGCCTCTCCGGTTCAGAGCGCTCCTCCAGGAGGTGGTCTGCCCAGTCCTTCTCGGACGCTGTTAGGGATATGGATTCGTCGAGATCGTCATCCCTCGCCGTGCCGAACGAAACCATCTCCGATGCGCCGGGCCGGGTCGAAGACTCTCTTTGGTGAAGTAAACAGGAGGGCAGGGTGGTGAATCACAGCTCATTCCCGCGTCACCGCCCATATGCAGCTGTCCCACCAGCGGCTCAACGGCGGCAGTGGGACGTTGCCTAGGACACTCACCAAGGGCGATGCTCCTCTGAGCCCTCAGCACCCGCACTGGGAGATCCTTGCAGTGCGGGCAGCCCGACCCGGCAAGTGCTGCTTCTACATGGGCGAGTCCCAAGCACAGAATGCAGTACTCGTGGGTGTCCGGAGCCTCGATGGGCCCCGAACACAACGTGGAAGCGTTGGACATGCTGGAACGCCAAGAGGGTAATCCGTCTACTCGCGTCTTCTCCACAGCTGTCTCGTAGTTGTAATCCGTTGAACGTGAAAAGGAAGATTCTGAGCTTATGCCGCCAGGACAGCGCATTATATAGTGGCGGGTACCACCCCCTTTCGTCGTCTTGGCTGGCATTGGCCAGTGAGAGTTGCAACTTCACTGGCGTTGTGCAATAGGATTTCAGGAAGGATTAGGAGAGAAGGGACTCCCTAAAGCGCCAGCTTCTGACGCCATGTCGAGAGACCGTTCTCGAAAGGGAACAGATTGTTGTGGTATAAGTTCCACGTGTAAAATACCTCTGTTATAGTTATCTAACCTTTTCACATATGAAGTGAGTAATAATGCTGCAAAATTATAAAATGAGTAAATGGTAGCTTTTATATGCAAAGACAAATTGGCATGTGACAAGGGGCCATATCAAATTAACATTTACCACACACTAAAAAGTGTGTACTTTCATATCGCTAGCAAAGTAGCGCATACTATAACTTTACCAATTAGGTCACAGTTATACATGGTAGATATCACAGACATTCAGTTATTTTTCTCTTAGTTTAATTTTCATGGACTTTTAGTGTGTCTTCATTAGTTTCCTTTGTCTAGTTTTCCTGCCACTTATCAGTTGTCATGGGGATTTGATTTGCACAGGTGGTTGTCATTTTACCTTCTTTATACCATGTATGCAGTCTTTTCAGTTCTCAGTTCTTTGTGCTATGCACACTGTCTTGCATGTTGGCATTCTATTCTGAGTTATTTATTAAACCTTGTGTCTCCTTTGGACTATATGTGACAGTAGCTTAGTCTGAATACTTTTATTTCAATTAAGCAAGAGCAGTTTTCCACAATGACACTTGTGTTCCATGCATATGGAATTTTCTAGAATCCATGCAAAACATATGGTTTAACTGAAAAGCTCAAGCAACACTTACCATTCAAAAAAGATGACAGTTAATGTGGACACTGCTGTAGTGATTTTTGGATTAGCGTCACATGAGGGCACCACAAATGTAGTGATTTTGGTCTTAAATATTAATATTAATTTTGAGTCAGATGATTCCTTCCAATATTTCGGGGCACCAGTCAGGATTCTCACCTTGACAATAAAGAACAATCATGAAAGATTGTTAACTGAATTAATATTTTATAAATTGGAGGAAGTTTATCATCTGACCAATCTGAAGGATTTAGTGAGATTCGGGCGAGCTTGTAGAGCAGGGATGGACAACTCCGGTCCTGGAGGGCCAGTGTCCAGCAGAGTTTAGCTCCAACCCTAATCAAACACACCTGAACCAGCTAATCAAGGTCTTTATGATTAGTAGAAAGTTATAGGCAAGTGAGTTTTTATCAGGGATGGAGATAAACTCTGCAGGACACTGGCCCTCCAGGACCGGAGTTGTCCATCCCTGTTGTAGAGCCTCTGATTATCAACACAAGAATGACACAGTTTGCAATAAAATGAATTTATTAACAAAAAGATATACAAGAGGAAAATGGAAAAGGAAAATGACTAAACTACTAAGGAAAAATGACTAAACTACTAAGAATATTGAATCAATAATCAAACAGAAACTACAAACTACAACACAAATGGATGTTAACAAAACTGAATGCCAAGTAGATGAGCAACGGATTGGACGAGGCAATGAATGGGTAATTAGTAGTCTATGAGGGGGGGGGTCAATTGTGGTCTTTCTGGATGCTGGTATTAAAAATAAGTAAATAAGAATTTACTCTGAATACAGATAATGTGTCTAATGTATCTATCTGTGTACGCTGACACTAGAAAAAGTCTCTACACAAATAGCAATCTCATTTAGCAACAACCTAATGCCAAGGCTTTTGGAAAAGGTTTGGTTAGCTTATATTTACGTTTCACTTGGTCGGGTGATCAGTCCGGGAATGGGAAACGTTGTCCACTGGTATCCTTCTGTTTGCAGTGGGAGACTGGATTGCTTTCCAACAGCTGCAGAGCTGCACTGAGTGCTGGAGGTCTTTGTGTAATCCAGAGAACTGTACGTCAGATGGTGGTCAGTCCGTAGGATCTTCTGTAGGTTGGAGGTACTTGGGTTATGCAGGTCAGGAGTCAAAGTCCTCTGCGGAAGCACTTTGGCTGCTTGATCCGTGCGGTGAAAGGTTTCGCAAGAGTCTCACCTTGGTCGTGCTGTTGTTCTTACCTCGTCAGGTCAGAAACTCAGAACAAGGGTCTGTTCACTTGGGAAAATGTTTATTCTTTCTCGTTGGGTAGGGGATTACTAATCCCCACCTTTCCTGATGTGGTGATGTGATGTGATTGATTAATTAAAGTGGGACAAAAGAATGTCTGTTGTGAAGCTCTGGTGCCATCACATCTGTTGTTCACTACACTGCTGAACTTGAGCACACAAACACACAGCAATGTTACATCAAACCAGCAAGAGATGTTCCTCATCTCCTTTTCCAAACTTTTTTATTAAGACATGTCCCCCCACATTCAAAGTGAGTTTGGTCCTCTTGACATTATGAGGTTAAGCACAAAGAGAAAGCTATTCGGGCTTAGCTGTGGTCTAATATGGGAATGAGAGCATGAAAGACGTTTCTAATCTGCTAATGCAAAATAACATTAACTTCCCTAATTCATTTTTGCCACAGTGATGGGATATTAAAGGCTTCAACTCATGGACCTTTAATAGCATGCTGTGGACATTTTTTCAAGCTGTTTTAAGTGTAGAAAATGTAAGTGTTTTTTGTTTGGCAGTTGGTAGAGTCTGTAAAAACACAATAGCACAGGAGCTCATATGGCAGTGGATTATCATTGAGAGGCTTTAGTGCATGATGAGAAAAAAAACATTGTTGTGGTATATATGCTGTGGTCTCTTCATCCTCAGTGAGCCAAGAGTAAGCGAGAGCATCTAGAAAAAGACCAATGGAAATGATTTTGGTCAAGCTTGTTCTGCTGGTTTCTGTTCATACAATGGAGCCTGACTTTCAGAAGCATCAAAAGTATCACCAAATAATGTCATGAAGCTTCTGGAAGTCAGTCCATTGACTGATATTGTATGAAAAGAAACCAGCAGGACCTGAAGAGAAGAACAGAAACTTGACCAAAATCACCTTTTGTGTTCAGAAAAAAAAAAAAAAAAAAAAAAAACAGAGATTGAACAACGTGAAGGCAAGTAAATAATAACTGAATTTATATGTTTGGGTGAACTAACCCTTTATGCCCCCAAATAGAAATTGTATGAAATGTATGTATGCATTTATATTAAAGTAGTACCTTGAAAAAGTGAACTTTAAGAAATAAGCAGCTTAATTTCTTTATACTTATTTATATTGAGCATTTATGCCTGAGACCCTAACGATAAAGGACAAAAATCACATTTACATTTATGCATTTGGCAGATGCTTTCATCCAATGCGATTTAAAGTGCACTAATTACAGGGACAACCCCCCTGGAGCAACCTGGAGTAAAGTGGCTTACTCAAGGACACACTGGTGATGAAGGCCTCGAAGATCAAACCAGCAACCTTCTGCTTACCAGGGCTGCATTCCACTCCACTTTTAGACATACACTCGCGAACTTCCCTAAGCACTTCCCCTTTTTTGAAGTGTGTTTCACTTTTTAACGAGTATTAAAATTAAATTAGATACATTTGAATGTGTTGAAAATTATGTTATAGCATTACTCTGAGCGTTCGCTCGGTGGCTGCCGTGTGACACTTGTTAGAGACACACTGCAGTAAGCTAGATCGATTTTAGAATATCATATTAAATATTGGATGGCTTGTGTTGATAAATGGCATGCAATTCATTTTAAAATGTATTGTATAATGGAGAAAATTCTGTATTAGTCACTAAAAATAAAGCTGCATCTGATTATGCTATGTTAGCTACTTTACAAAATAGTGTTTTTCTCTGAGGCATGGTAAAGCATCAAGAAAAAAAATCAAGAAAATTAGATTTAAACAATAAGACTAAACGTGTAGAGCTATATAACAACAATTAGTTTTCTGTCTATAAAACAGTTGTTCCCTTGTCTATTAAAACGTGTAATATAGTAAAGCGTCTTTGGTGTTTCCATGGTTTCTTCAAAATAAAATCAGAAACTGAGGCAGACCGAGGGTTAACGCGGGTATGACGCAATTGACAGGCGACTCCTCACACGTCCCGGAGCCTTGGTTAAAATTTTCTCACGATTTACAAATAGTTGGGAACAAGTATTCAAGTACTCAAGTGAACAAAATATATCACACTGGCCTAGTGGTTTTTGGATATTTTACTGCAAAAATATTACATAATGCACCTTTAATTCATTAATTTAATTCACCTGCATTTTATTAGTGTGTATTCATGGTCAGCATTTATCATTATTTTTTAAGGGTTAGCATTTTTTAAGTGTTGGGGTGGGCTAACAATGCAATTCATTCTGGGGTCATTTTAATTTTTAGTGACACTTACATTTTTAGAGTATAAAATCAACAGTCTTCTCCAAAGGCAAGATCTTCGAGCAGCTGCCCGATGCCTCCTTTGTTCAAACATTGCAAACGTTGAGGAAAACCGTACTAGGTAGGGTTGACAAGTTACTGATGACCTGATCAGGTGTTAGTGCACCTGTCACCTGTCAAACATAAATATCATGGGTTTGCGTACATCATAGTATGAGATTATATACACAGAAAAAAAAAAAAAAAACAATCAGAAGGTTAAATATCTTTGAATAATTCATCATAATGAATAAAAAAAATGTATTTTTTGTTATTTATAAGCCTGATGGATGAAACAAGTGTTAAATTTAACAAGAAAAAGAGGAAAACATAAAGGAGATTTAAGCTACTTTTGCTTGTTTATGAAAGTTTTTGCATATAAAATTTGTATTTAAAATAAAAACAATTCACAACATATTCAAGAGATCAAGATTTTGGGTTTTTGTAATAAAAAATAATATCTTTAGAGATAAAACTGGGGGTCAGATTAGTAGGGTTAAAATTATAAGAATTTAATTTAAACCACAAATTTTTTGGTTATACTACAATCACAAAATAAATTGTCGGCTGTTTCTTCAACAAGACCACAAAATGAACAAGTTTAATAAATATCAAGATATTTAGATGAATTAATCCTGTCTCAATATGACTCATATCTTTTAAGTTGCTGTGTCAACATGGCGGATGATGGCTGCGTTCCACTCCAAATTGTTTTGCCCTTAACTTGCTAACTTCCCTCTGTCTCATGGACTTGGATGTGCGTCATTGCTTACGTCGCATGAGTGCCCACCACTGGCGGAACTTGTGCATAAGGTTTAAACGGAACGCACTAAGCTCTTAAACTTAGACTTAACTATGGCTGATTTATTATTTAGACCCCTTTTGTACTTATAAATTTGTTTAATGCACCATTCTATATGCATTTTAGTTGTTAGAGAAAATATATTAAGTCCTATAGGTATATGAGCTGTGGGAGAAAAATAAAATTACACAAACGAAAGAAAAAAAAAAATCAATAGTATGAACTTTGACTGTGAACTAAGGTAGCTACACGTATTATGCGATTAAATCTCAGCATAATTAATACAGGTATATTATACACTATTATGTGATTATTTCTAAAAATAATTAATATATCATACACTTCAGTTAAGCACGATCTGCTGTGACGTCACAATCAAGTTGAATTGTACTGAATTGAAGTGTACATCGTAGTAGACTCGCTCCCTCGGTCAAAATCAAGGGGACGAGGGTCTGTCCATATAAACATCCCTCATCCACTTCATGCTGTGGAACGCACTTCAAGATGGCGGCGGGGATCCCCCCAAGGGGAAGTGTTTAGGGAAGTTCGTAAGTGTGTCTAAAACTGGAGTGGAACACAGCCGATGTCTGAATCGCATTCATATTTAACGTGATAAGGCTATAGGCCTATAGTACCTTTTTTTTAGCGCTCTTTAACCCTCTGGAGTCTGAGGCTGATTTGGGGCCTGGAGAACTTTTGACATGCCCTGAAATTTGTGCTTTTTTCAGTTGTTCATAAACATATTAATGGAAAAAGTGTCATTACACTGTATTCAGCACAAACTAGGCTACAATAATATGTGAGGAACATGTATGTACATGTTTGTGTTTTTGAAGGAATAACATTTATGCGTGGTTGTTGAAAAAACAAAAAACTTAAGTCACTGAAATAAGGCCAAAAAAAGTATAATAAATCTGTGTTCATAAGACTTTAGGGTATTGGAGGTTGTAGACTAGAGTTTTTGCTTCAAAATTATGTAAAAATTATGCTGCCTACTCCTTCATATTTAACAATATATTGATTTAGTTTTTGTAAGACACTTTTTGCCAAGAAACACAGTATGCAAGGAGGCGTGAATCACCACTGAAAATGGGCCATTCTCACCTGAGAAGACAAAAGAATTGGATAGTAATGAGCTGAAATGACTTGCATATTAATGAGGCATTTCAGTCAGGTAGGCTGTGAAAAAAAACCTTCTGTGATGTCTCAAGCTCATTATGATATATGAAACATACAGAAAAATATTATTACAATATAAAGTAATGGTTTTATATTATACTTTAAAATATAATGTATTTCTGTGATGCAAAGAGTCTGAATATAGGCTTTTAGTTTAAAAGCATGCACATTTGGAGAAATATTGGATTCTCATATGCTTATGTCAATTTTCTATACAGAGGAGTTATTTTTATTTAATATTCACTGTCATTACTATGAGCGCTGGTGTTTTCAATTCATCCTTGAAGTCGGAGGGCGCTCTGTGCATTTTAGTCCACAAATTCATCTAAAAGAAGAGGCTATTCCATGAATGGAGTTTCCAATACATACAGCAGCAGGAGGGCGCTAAAGAAACAAAAACTCATCTAAACTTCATCTGTAGAAGACAAGTAAACAGGAAGTAACTGCATGTCTTCTAGAGATCGCTAACCATGACTTTTACATCCAGATAAACACTTTTCAAGACAATAAATACACGATTGAGATAATAAATGCATGTATTGACTGAATTAGCGTCTGAATAGCGCTGGCTCCGTGGGCGTGGCCGCATTAGCAGATAATGAGCTGAATCACGGATTTCTGACATGGCTCTCTTTTCATACAGATTACATAAACAAAGAAGGTTTGTTTTCGATTTGACTTACATGATTTAAAACCTGACATCTTAACGTTTTTTTAGACATAAGTGTAATTTTTTTGTCATTAGTATTCACTAAGTTACAGTTCATTTTCTGAGAACTATCAGATTGGAGTTCGTTCAGAGGGAGAGGAGAAATCACGCATCATGTTAGTTTTCTTTATTTTACAAAAAGCACAAAATTCTGTTTTTACTCTGAGTGTACACAAATGAAAGAAGATATTCCACAGATTAAAATGGTGTATAACTCTTAATTGTATGTGCAACATTGACGGAGTATTTTGAGTCTCTTTCACACTGATAAGAAAAAAAACACGGTGGTATCGCCGGCGATACCGTCAGACCTCAGAGTGTTAACTAAGCACTTATTGAAATTAAGCACCTACTCAGTGAGTATGCAGTTTCGGATGCAGCCTTTGTGTCAGAAGAAGTGATTAATGCAACAAGTCTGGAGAACCATTAAGCTTGTCAAAAGGGGGTGGTGCCACTGCAATTTCCTGTTCTATAAAAAGGCACAGTAGGAGCACTACAGATATTCTGTGGTTCTCAAGGTTTAATGATAATGGGATTAATGGATTTCATCAGTGTTGGATTGTTGCTGCTTTCTGCAGTTGGCTTGTGTTTAGCACAATGGTCAGGATTTCAACAAGGCCAGGATCCATTAAGATTCCAACAACAACAATCACCAGTTTTAAGTTCTCAGCAAGTTGACCAAGCTTCACAGGGGTCGCTGAGACCTGTGATGAGCCCTGCTGGGTTAAATCCATGGAAGCTTCAAGAACCTGGAAGTAGTCAATCTAAACAGCTAATGGAGACTCCTTTGGCACCTTTGACCTGGCACTTTCCTGTAGTTCCAGAAGAACCCCAACAGCCAGATGTGCCTTTTGTGTTGCATGTACCTACCCCTGCTCAGAGTATTGCAGTACAATGTGGGGAGCGCTCTGTGTATGTGGAAGTTAAGAAGGATTTCTTTGGGACTGGTCAACTGGTAAATCCTTCATTCCTCACTTTAGGAGGTTGTGCAGCTGTTGGAGAGGATCCAGGAGCTCAAGTCCTTATCTTTGAGTATGAGCTCCAGGCATGTGGCAGCTCTCTGATGGTAATGGCTACTTATGGGTCTTGTTAACTATTGTAATTGAGGGTAAAAGCTGGGTTACTGCATAAACTAGTTCTTAATGTTCTGATTCCAGATGACTGGTAATGAGCTTGTGTATAAATTCACCCTCCTGTACACCCCTGAGGTTTTAGTAGGAACTCCCATTGTAAGATCTGATGCAGCAGCTGTTCAAATTGAGTGCCACTATTCAAGGTAAATTAATTATTGAATGAATTAAATAAAAATGGCTAATAAAAATGCTTCAATACATGTTACTGAACCTCGTTTTATTCCTGTTTAGGTTGCACAATGTTAGCAGTAGTGTTTTGAGGCCCAATTGGGTTCCCTTTGCTGCTACAAAAGTCGCAGAGGAAGTTTTAATGTTCTCCCTAAAGCTCATGACTGGTTTTTATATTTATTTATTTTAAACCCATAAATGCACTTTGTAAAACTGGCTCTGAAATGTCACTGACCATTGTCTTCTCTTTGGCTCCCTTGCAGATGACTGGATGTTTGAGAGGCCATCCAATCAGTACTACTTGGGGCAATTCCTGAATCTTGAAGCTTCTGTGAGGCAGTACAACCATGTTCCTCTGCGGATCTTTGTAGATGGTTGTGTGGCTACTGCAGTCCCTGATGTGACTGCTGCTCCAAGATATTCCTTTATTGAGAACCATGGGTTAGTAAGGAGTAGCTCATTGAACTCCCATGTGTGACGAGAACCTAAGTGTTTGTTTTGCCTCAGGTGCCTGGTTGATGCAAAGCTTACAGGATCTACTTCTAGTTTTGTGCGCCGAGTTCAGAATGACAAACTACACTTTCGCTTGGAGTCTTTCAGATTGCAGCAAGCAAATAATGGTTTGGTATGTAATCGTGCTGTCTCTGTAAAAACTGAATATTTGTCCCATGTATTTGACTTTAAAAACCTTTTTGTAGGTATACATCACATGTTCTTTGAGGGCAGTTATTGCTTCAACCCCCATAAGTCCAGAGAACAAGGCTTGCTCTTTTGCCAATGGGTATGTCCAAATGGAATAAGTGGCCAGCAGATAAGATGTAATCAGAATGAGTAACGGTTTCTTTGCCCTTTTTATAGATGGCTTTCTGCAGATGACAATGACCAGATGTGCATGTGCTGTGACTCAACATGTGGCTTCAGCCGGAAAGGGCGTGCACTGTCTGATTTGGGTGAAGGTTTGTTTTTTTGTTTTTTTTTACCTTTCCCCACCCTCTGTGTACAAAGCAACCATAAGTGCCTAAACTCTTCCCCTCCTCTCTCTCTCTCTCCAAGGCCTTGTTTCAGAAGGGAAAGCGACAATTGGCCCCATTGTTGTCTCTGATTTACAATAAGTGTCTAATAAAATACCTGGAATGAATTCGGAGGCATGTCTTGTGTTCTTTCTAGAGGACAGTGTTGGACACTTTAGTTATGGCTATGATCTTACGCTTGCACTGACACTTGGCGATTATGTGCCTGATGTTTAGTTAATTGAACTGGATTTTTTTTTTTTCCCTGTTTGCAATGACTGACTTGAGTCTTTATATTGCTGTTCACTTTTAAAGTGTGGTTAAATGGTATGGACCTATTTGTAGGTAATAAAGCACAACCAAAATGAAGTCCGTTCACTGAAAATCGGACTTCCTATTCAAATGTTTCTCATGCAGGTGAGAATGACTTCTGTAAATGCAAAGTTGGGCAGATGTCAACATAAAATTGAGTCCACTCCAGACTCCTTTTGTAACTCTGCAACATGTCAACAAAGTCTGAGTTTTAGTAGACCGTTAAACAAGTTGACATACTTGCAAAGTTGCATTATACAGTTTGTAGAACATCTGTTATGGGGAAATAATACTTGACCAATGGTTGTGGTTATGTACTAATCTTTAACATTCATCAAGTTCACTCTTTACAAATTGTTTAAAAGCAGCTTTACAGTGACTAAACTGATCAATGATGCAAAATGTATTCAGATCTAATGAAAAGCAGAATTTACAGCAGAATTGAAGTCCATTCCGCAATAAGTACCTCTAAAGACTCTCAGTCCAGTGATTCAATTCTGTGTGTGGTTCTGTATGTCAGTTTCCTGCAGGCTTTCTAAAGTAGCAGCCAATCAATTTCCACTAGCGCTTTGCGCTTTTTTTTTTCTTTTTTTTTTTTTTCTCGGTGAAGATGGAAATGAGTGCCACTGAATGCATTTTGATCATTTTATTAACGTTGTTTGCATGAAAATGCAAACATTTTATCTATTTGCGTCGCATATCTTTAGAGCTCTTCAGAGGTGCCATCAGAATCTGAGCAACCCTCTGTTCCTTTTTGTTCCATGTTTGCGCACAGCCATGTACACTAAAGGCTGGAATACACTACACGATTTTTGCCCCGATTTATAGTCTGAACAAGTTGACTCTAGTTGACAAATGTCAGAGCCAGTCTGCAAATTTGAGCCGACAGATTCCATGGAAAATCGTGTAGTATATCATGGTTTTTTTTTTTTTTTTTTTTTTTTTTTAGCTTCAGATTTTGATTCCATCCAGTTGGAGGATATCAAACATGTTTGATATTTTGAGCCGATTTTAGAACAAACATCAGTGCACTGTGGTGTTATATACATACAGTACACCAGTCATACGCTGCCCAAACAATGCAAATCAAGGGTGCAAAGTCAAAAAGATCGAGAAAAAAATGAGACTACTGTACAAAATCGGGTAATAAGGAAAAACTTACCTCATTCAGCGCACAAATCACAAGCTTGGCGCCTGATGAGTAATCATGCTGAGACACTAAAATATACCGCTTATGCCTGGCTCACACTACAGGAGTTTTAAAATCCTATCCAATTGTAAAATCTGGTTGCAGCACACACTTCAGGAGAATCTTTGCAGATTTTCTTCCCTCAAATCCTAAACATGCTCACACTACAAGATTTGAAATTCGCAGAACATCACACACTACAAAATATTAAGATTATCTGCCAGAGGAAGCGCGTCACGCGATCTACGCAGCAGATCGAAAGCGGATGTAAACAAAATGGATAGGCTACTGAAACACGGAAACTTGCTGTAGCAATAATTTTTGTTGTGAGAGAACACAAAAGCGGAAGAATAAACGAGTGTGGATGAAAAAATGGTTGAGCGAGAAATGGAGGTAAAATTTACCTTTTATTACTATCGTAGTGTGCTAGAATGTTTACCGTTATAATATTGCCTGCCTACTGTAGTTCAAAAGCGCTAGTGTCACCTTTTACATTGTAGATTCCTTGATCTTGGTTTCGCGGTCGCCATTTCGAAATGTCTGTCACTTCCGTTGCGTCGTATACTTGTTTCTTATTGGCTATTGTGACAGTACTGATGTTATTACAATCTTGGTCATCCCGATAAATATCAAACATGTTTGATATGATCGGGGTGAGCCCGATTTGTGTGAGATCAGATCAGTAGGTGCAAGATTTTATCTGTGAACGTCTCACATTACCAGATAATCTGCACTGAACATCGGAACCGATCGAGGTCGTGGACAAGATTTTTTCTCAGGTTTTTGGGAGGGGAAAATCGGGTATAAATCGGCCTAAAACTCCTGTAGTGTGAGCCAGGCATTACAGCCGCTAGATGGAGCCGCGCCCGCGAGATCGCACATGACATTCATGAATGAGAAAATGCAGAATCTGGCGTTTTATATTTGTTTGCGGCAGTTTCGTCACACAGTCGGGTCAATACAGCTCACGTCGCTCCCAAGTTGAAAAATACGGAAATTCTTTTTCATAACGCAATAAAAAAAATCACTGAAGAATAAGTGGAGCTCCACCATGATAGAAAAATTGCTTCAGTAAGTACTGTACTGTTAGCTTTGTCTTGAGAGAGTTAGCAAACCACATTCTGCGGCAAATCCGGATTCATTCATTATTGAATATGTTAATATTCATCACTATTATACATTTACGCCAGAAGAATTATTAATTATATTACATTAAAGCGACTGATTATGATAATTGATTACATTATCATAAATAACTTGGATATTCATAAAACTACACAATTTACCTCTAACTCCTGTTGTAATCTGTCCATACTGACTGTGTCTACCCACCCCTGTCTATCTCCAAAAGCATTTGCCTCACATCTTCCACTACTCATCTCTTGCATTTGTTTCGCCTGTCTGTCATGCATCTCCTAGCAACCAAGCATATGTTTCTGTTTGTGTTCCGAACGATTTTAAAGTCTGGTAGTGTATGATGCCCGGCTTTTCTCTGTAACCATTTACAAAGTCGGCAAGTGTATGATGCCTAGTGTTTTAAAAATCTGTTCAGATTTTAAAAATCGTGTAGTGTATTCCAGCCTTAAGTTTCAGGAGTGAATCCCCTAAACTATCATTACGTGTGTACAGAACACGACTCTCTCGAAAATATGATTATTGACAGCTTGGAAACCATAACGACATTTTGGCTTGTCGTGTTTATTATCCGTTATAGTGACCAAAGTAATAAAGTTACACAACACTGTTATTTTCAGCAATTTAACACTAACGTTACACATTTGACTGAGGCGTGTTTATGCTTGTACAGCCTGCTTCACACAGAGCGCTCTTTGTATGTTGCCATGGTCAACTCATTTCATTTTTTTTTTCTTTTTTTTTTTTTTTATTCTTGTTCGCTGATTTTTCTAGCAAGATCTGGCAACTCGAATGAGAAAAGGCTCGTGCTTTCCTTATGATTAACCGCCCATACAGGAGACCCATGCTGCATGCATCACCGGCCAAACTGGCTAGTAAGTGTTTATTAACGCCCGCCAAAATTAATTTTAACCCGCATTTGGCGGGTGTTAATTTAGAACCCTGGTTTCCTGTATTGTGCTCCCCTTGTGTCATGAGGCTTGTTCTACGGAGCCCTGGACATAACATGCCAGGGCTAAAAATGGTAGGCTAAATCGTGCGCACGATTTATTCATTCCCTCGATTTACTAAAACGTGTGCACAATTTGCTATTTTGTTCCCTTATTTATAAATCATGCGCATGATTTATAAATTGAGGGAATGAAATGGTAAATTGTGTGCACGATTCAACTCAGGGTTGCCAACTCTCACGCATCTGGCGTGACACTCACCTTTCTATGGCAAGCCAAAGTACTCACAAACGCCTGGTCGGACGTCTGATTGCACACTGACGCGTCAAAAGCGCGCGCTTTGGTATCATGGAAAACGCGTGTCTAGAACGCGCGTTTTTGTATACCTAAACGCGCGTTCTCGACGTGTGATTTGCTATTAAAACGCGCGCTGACGTGCGCTTTGGAGTGACAAAAAAACGCGCGTTATGACGTGCGTTTATCATAACGAAAATGGGCGTCGAATACGTGCGTTTTGAGTCAGACAAAACGCTCGTTATGAACGTGTAAACAGGTAAACCAAACAGACAGTGCAAACGTGTGTTTGAAGTGTCCATCAGGTGAAGAGAACGTGCTCTTTCCTTAGTGTTCTCAAAAGTGAACGTCGAAAGCGTGTGCTCTCTCTTTAGGGCTTTGAGTCTGTTATAGGTTTAGGACATCATTATCATTAAACTCAACCAAAACAACATGGAATTATCAAGGATAAATTTGGCAGATGATTATAATTGTTGAGTTATAATCCAGTATAATTAATATGAAATATGCATATAAAAATGTAAAACTATTATTTAAAATAGCCGTGGGGGATGACAGGATAAATATACCTTCGATCAAGGCCAAAACTGTAAGTTTGTAAGGAGCCAATAAAATACTACACCACATGTATGATCATCTTGGATATTACGGTGGCGTATATTGCCTCATACTCATACATAATATGTTTTCCACTCAATTATGTCGTTAAGACATCTTTACATATTTTTCTCATAATAACGAGATGTTATGTCGTTAAAACGACATATTTTGTACGTGTACGAAAAATACCTTTATACCTTTATCTGATCTATAGAGCTCATAGCCTATATCAGTTCAATTTACATTTATTTTGTTTAGCGCTTTTCACAATACTCAGTCCTATAGTTTTAAGCAGCTTTATAGGAAATGCTTTAATATTACAATTTGTTATCAAAGGTGACTGTACAAGTTATGGCCTAATTTCAGACATATATAGCCTACATACATAGGCTATATGTAGTTAGCTAACATTAATTTAAACAATGTAGCCTATTAAGGTAGAAACAATGAGCGATGTCCAGTAAAATGTGTAGACATAGCTTATATTAAACGCTGTAGCCTACTAAGAAAGCATAGGTACTACACAGAAAAATGTATTCGTGCAGAATTTGATATTTTAATAGCCTATCACTTAGTAGGCTACATTAAGAGACCTTAAGCTTTTTCTTTATTTTTTCTATAACGGTTTTCTATAAGAGAAAAACACTTAATTAAACGAACTGCGTTCATATTAGGCTCATCTGCTTTGCTGTACATAGTATGGTTTAGTATGGTGTTTACTGAGTTTGGTCTTCTATGTCACACATTACACAGGCATTAAGCTTTAAACATGTATTTTAGGCTATTTCCACAACAAATCCATAATGGTATTCATAATGAAAATAGTTATAAAAAGTATAAAATAATAAACAAACAAATTATAGCATTCATTACAAACAATATTTATTTTAAAGCCTAAAATACTATTTAAATCGAAACTGTTTGGCTCTCATTCGGCACAAATCCAATTGTTTTTTAGCACTTGGACGTTAAAATATATTTACGCCTATTATGTTGTTAAACAATGCTTTCATGTCCCAAAACCACACCCTTCAGATGCGCAAAAACATGTTTGGAACAGGGCCGATTATTTCAATATTAGGGGAAAGAAATATGAATTATAATCATTCTAAATAACCTGTATTATTCATGAATATTCAATAAGAATATCGACAAACTTTAGGCTATTTTGTATTTGTCTAGATTGGCAATATGTGGCTATTATTTTCTTTTTAATATCTTTTCCAATACATGTAATCTTTTAAACACTATTATTATTTTTTAAACTCTGCCTTTGTGCAAATTAACTTGGATGTATAACAAAATTTAGTTGTTTAGGCTTTAAAATATTGTTTGTAGGTAACGAATGACAATAGCTATAATTTATGTTTATTTAATACTTATATTTTGTATAGAACAATTTAAAGGATTTGTTGTGAAAATAGCTTAAAATACATGTTTATCGTATTTTTTTGTAAAAATTTCGTTTTTACCGGCTATCCAGGCTTCAGGTTGGCATAGGGGCATTTAATCCCATAGGGGGGCACCACTACTTAGGTATTTTTAGTTCCCCTACAAATCTTTTCAACTTAATGGTATTCAGAAAAACAGAACAATAATGAAAAATATAATATATATTTTCCATATGCACTAGTATTTAGATGCTATAGCCTATTTATTATTTAAACTCTCTGATTGTACACAGATATTTAAAATGAGCAGTGGAACTTTTTCTGTATTTGGTTGACTGTGTTTTGACAATAAACAGGCTGTGAAGTCAAGTTATAGCTACTAAAACTGATAGTCTATGGCGCCGGCGCGTTCACTTGATTTTTTTTTTTTTTTTATAAAAGCGTAAACAACTTAAAATACTCAGACATTTATGGTCATAAGAGTAATACCATTCCAATCTGTGTAGGTATAACTATTATTTGTACTCACACAATAAAACATTGCTTGAAAAATAAAGACAAGCAATGCTTTTCCGTGAACTTCTCAAAAATGAACGGAAACTCAGCATATTAGATGGTCTACACTCTAAGAAGAAAAGGTTCAAAAATGAACCTTTTAAGGTTCCTGGCGATTGCAACTGTGGGGGAACCTTAAAGGTTCATTTTTGAACCTTTTTAAAAAGGTTCTAATTGGAACCTTCACTTAAAGGTGCATTAAAGCCTCATTAAGGTTCCCTTTTGAACCTTTTCCTTTTAGATAGCAATAACATATATTAATAATAATTATTAAAATATAATATAAATTATACATTAACTATATGTCTTATATATAACTTATATAACTATATCTTAATCCCATTTCAAAACATTGAATACAGAACACAATGATTGTCTATAAAATGTTTAATACATAAATATAATGAGCACAGGCACCAATGGACAGAGAAAAAAGGAATATTGTTTTTTTATCATTCAAATAAATAAATAAACAATCAAATAAATCATTTCATTCATTAATCTATAAATTTCCATCAACCTTTAGCAGAATGTAGCTGAATATCTATAATTTTTATATTATTTTTAATCATTTAATTTTTAATTTATATATAATTTTTAAGATAATGTTTAAACAGGACATTAAACAGGACATTTTTATTTTTCAAAGAATGTTAGAGTGTTTCTCGGCTTTGAAGCATATTCAAGGTTGAAGATGAAGTACATTGTGGTGACCTGGTCATATCGTCTAATTAACAGACCTTCTCCCCTTGCATCATTATTTCTAAAACAGACTGCATCCAAGGCACATCCATTTACAGTATATACAGCACAGGGTTAGGTGTACGTGGTTCCTAAACAAGAAGAGAATAATGTTATATTCAATATAATATGTATGTATTCAATATAAACGTATTAAATGATACATAATTTCCATTATTATTTGCTTTTAAGTCATAATTTGAAACACAATTTTACTCACAACTGAGGGGACATTAAGGGCTGGATATCATGATAATATTTCCTTTGTGGAGTGATGTTTCATGTAGTCTGTCCTCTCACTCTTTGTCCGTGTCATTTAGTCCTCTAAAAGGATTTGGGGATCTCCAAGCATTTGGTTTTCATTTTATCCAAGTGGATCCCAATGCGTTAATCATCTTCTCTTGAATAAATCTACCCACAAAAACATGTCTGCTATTCTTAAAAAACTTAAGTTGAATCTGTCTGGGACACTTACCCCAACTGCCCTTGACCTCTTTTGATACACATCTTGGTAAGACAGATTGTCCATCTACAAAAACAAAAGAAATATATTATTAAGCAAGTGCGTAATTTTAGAGAATGCTGGAGAGTAAAAACAGTTCTCTATATTTCCAGGTCTCCAACAAGCGAACAATTCAACAAGGTGTGTTCAGCCATTGTTACAAAATACCAGTGCCCGGTTGCATAAAGCACCTTAAGTGTAATTTTCCCATAAGATCGCCCTTATGTTTCCCTTAAACTTAACGGTTATTTTCTGCAACACCTTTAAGTGTTACTTAAAGTGCATATTGCAGGTTTAACATTTTTTTCGAGATGAATATATAACCTTGTACAAAAATACCATATAAAAAGGTACTGCAGGGTTTAAAAATGTTTTGCGAGACATAAGGGCATTAATTTAGTAGATAAAGCGACGGTCTCTGTAAAAAACGCTTTTTTTCAGCGTCGCGTCATTTTACGTCACTACAGGGAGATGTTCGCAGAGCTCTGTGTTGACTCAGTGCAGAATATATTGGTATTCAGCAACAGCGGCCGTGAATCAGTGTGTTTTCGGTAGTTTTTGTATTCTATTTATCATCGTAATGGTAAATTATTGTGTATGTGGGGGTTGCACAAACTTCAGCCTGTCAGGACATAGAGTACAGAGGTTTGCTAACAAGAAAAACTACGCTGCTATCTTCCGTGCCGGGGTTTGTTTTGTGCAGGTGAAGAGACGGGACTTCACTTCTGCATCTGCGTCGAAAAACGCGTTCATTTTAGACTGGAGGATTATCATCCTGGCGATATGATGGAGTTCAACAACAAACTTACACACGCTATGCTTCTTCACCGTTTTTCAAATTATGTACACATGCAGTCTCACACTTACACAAAACAGTTTTGAATTATGTGCTGGTAATGTAAATACTCCAATTTCATGCATGCCATGTATGTAAACTTATATATACATATTCACACAACTACATAATCACGGCGTCATCCTCACACTATCAGTGAATTGGCACGGAATAAACTCATAACACAGAATTAATGAATAAAGGATAACATGAAATACAGTAAGTTAACACTATATGTTTGGCCGCCGGCGGGAGACATGATCACGGATCCGTCAGAGATGCAGCTCGATGAAGACTTACGGTGCACATTTTAAGTTTTGTGTTTGATTATTACATTTGCTAACTACCAAATCAGTCGTGAAGAGAAACGGCTATATCACGTAACGTTAGTGTGGACGGATATTAACGCGTGTGACATACGCCTGATCAAGGTTTATTCGTTTCTGTTATTAGTAATCAGTTAGGCCTACTCCTAGATGACCAATAGCTTTGCTATTGCCTGATTCATGATAATAATCTGAACAATATTGTGATCTGAGCACATGTCGTTACCTAACGTAATCTAAGCTAACACCGGTCTCTGTCCTGTTCTCCACTGCTTCTCCTCACACAACAGCTCAATTTGTCTCTTTTGACCGTTATTCTGTCTAATTCTGGCCTGTCCCTGCTCTCTTGACCACACAGCAGGCTAATTGTATGGCTGTGATTAGTTATACAAGTATAAATAAGCATTTACAATTTCCTCAGCATCCGAACTGTCATTGCGATCCATTGTTTTCCTATAGTTTATATTGATCGCGTTCCCTTCAGTGACGTCACGTCCGACTGGGCATTTTTCAGATGCGGAAGTAAAATTCTCTCACAAAAAACGACGCCAGAAGCCTATGTAGCGTATTTATGCGTGTTTTTTCAAGAAAATCTATTTCATACATTATTTTTCTACACATTGAATCACTAAAGCTCTAACCTGCAATATGCCCTTTAAGGGTTTCTTTAGGTGAAACATCATAAACCCTAAGAATTTCCCTTAAGTAATCCTTTTAAAAACAATGTGTTGCATAAAGCCCCTTAACTGTCATTTCCCTAAGTATAACATAAGGTTTGGAAAACTTCACCTTAAGTGTTACAAGGAGTGCGCAGGTTCAAAGAGCTTTAAATGATACCAGATGAGGAATAAGGGTCTTATCTAGCTAAACGATCGGTCATTTTCTAATTTGTTTTTAAAATGTATATGCTTTTATATAAACAAATGATCTCCTTCAAGTGATTCTGCCACTTCCGTATTGTTTAAACAGCATACCCTGTACGTCCTTCGCCTTCCCTATTCAACTTATGGAACCAATGCAGCGCCAGTTCCGTTTTTTTCCGTAAGTAGAATAGGGAAGGTGTAGGACATACAGCATACAGCTTTTCGACTGAAAGAAAGACATGAACATCTTGGATGACATGGGGGTGAGTAAATTATCAGGAAAATTTTATTTGAAAGTGGACTAATTTAAGATATTTTTGATGAAATCCGATGGCTCAGTGAGGCCTGCATAGCCAGCAATGACATTTCCTCTCTCAAGATCCATAAATATACTAAAAACATATTTTAATCAGTTCATGTGAGTACAGTGGTTCAATATTAATATTATAAAGTGACAAAAATATTTTTGGTGTGCCAGAAAAACAAAATAAGGACTTAAAATAGTGATGATGAGTGTGTCGAATCAGCGGTTCGGAGTGCCAAAGTCACATGATTTCAGCAGTTTGGTGGTTTGACACGCAATCCGAATCATGATTCGACATGGGTATAATGCTATATTCTGACTTATTTACACTGTTAAAGAATTGGATTCTCATGCTAAACGTGGCCAAAGTTTCAAAACACGAGTTGGACGAATGACGGAGTACTGTATTTCTGTGCCAAAAATACTACACAGGCTTGTAGTAAGTGTTTTGAATTCGGCCATCACTAAATAAGTTGTTATTTAGTTTTTTTTTTGGCGCACCAAAAATATTCTCGTGGCTTTATAATATTAATATTGAACCACTGTACTCACATGAACTGATTTAAATATGTTTTTAGTACATTAATGGATCTTGAGAGAGGAAATGTCATTGCTGGCTATGAAGGCCTCACTGAGCCATCGGATTTCAACAAAAATATCTTAATTTGCATTTCGAAGATGAACGAAGGTCTTACAGGTGTAGAACGGCATGAGGGTAAGTAATAAATGACATTATTTTAATTTTTGGGTGAACTAACCCTTTAAGGTGCTTTATGCAACCGGGCACAGTTCTTAAGAGACAAGACTGGAAGAGTGTATGTAAGAACATGTCAAAGAGCCCTTCAGTTTATATATATTAGCTATGTAAGTGAAAAGGTGTTATTTCATTTGACATACATCTACAATACTTGCCATATTTTTAGTGTCACAAGTCCTTGGACCCTTGGTAAAATAACCCATTTCCTTACTTTGCTAAACCTGCTACGAATTTCATTTAGTTTTTCAATACCAGTCAAATGTGATCTTTCTTGAATTAGTTTTTAAGCATCTCATGCCATGTGTCACTTACCTGGCTCCTTACCTGTTCGTCTCATAATTGAGATTCCTCACCTTCATCGTCCTTTGTCTTCAGTCCAGACCAATCCGCTTACCATCATCTACAAATACAAAGAGACTGTTATCATCCAGCTAAGTTCATTCAACCTGTCATCATTCAATCTACTAACCTGTTTATTCTCCCCATCTCTGCCACCTGCAATAATAAACCTTTGTGAACTGTATTACCTCTGTTGTCTCCTTCTGTCCGTGACACCATGACTCCTTTAAAAATAATATTATTTAAAATACTATCAAAGGCTTTATGAAACTGCAGGGCTCTTTGACACGTTCTTACATACACTCTTCCAGTCTTGTCACTTAAGACTGGTTTTGGTAACCAGGGCAAAACTAACCTTGTTGTGTTGTTTGCTTGTTTTACCTGAAATTAAAGAAAGGCAATTTTACCCTCCATCTTTCTTTAAAATTATGCACTTACCTGTACTTCACTGTGGGAAATAACATATATATGTGCACATCTGATCAAACAGATTATTTTTTAACTCCATTTGCTTTGTGATAAAAAAAAAGTAATAAATACATTTTATAAAGAAAAAAAATCTCCACTCTCCTCAAGTTTTTTTGTATTGCTAGTGGGGTAGCTGATACATTTCTGGTCACCCTGTTTGAGCAATACATTGTGTTGAGATTGATCCATGTGAAATACCAAATAAAGTCCTACAGAAACAAAAAACTGCAGAGAGGCGCATGTTATAATGGTAATAACAGCTCAGTAATTTGTAATGATAGCAATATAGTTTAGCTAAAAGTATGTGGAAACCTAACCATCACACCTATACAAGTTGATTTGGCATCCCATTCCAAAACGGGAATGCAATATAAGTTTAAAGCAATGTAAGTTGTTTTGGATAACAGTGTCAACTAAATACATACATGTGAGAAAATGCTAGTCACTGAATTCTTCAGTACAACCTATTAAGTAACTAAAAAATGTTAATAATAATTAATAGAGGTGTCCACAAACTTTTTTAAAACTTTAAGAGTAGATGTAATAAACTTACACATGAATGGTGTGTGTGGTCTTGGTAGGCATCTCAGTCTTTAGGTTTTCTTCTAATCTTATGAATTTAACTTGATCCTTCAATTTAAGGAATATTTTAGGTATCATAGTTTTCAGTTAGGTTCATTCAAGTGTCCGCATCAATTCCATTGTCTGTTAAAACAACAGGATTCAATAGGAGAATGTCATATCTGCTTTATTGTGAAAATGTCTGTTTTACTGCAATGGGGAAGTTAAACAGAGTGTGCATTTTTGTGAGATAAACCTTGAAATGTAGGGATGATCACCTGGAAACTGTTGCCATCAACCAGTCAGCCACATGGATTTTCCAGTGAATCAGCTCTGAGCTCATTCTTGCCTCTATATGCAGAGAAATATTGCAATTTAGAAAACAATGCGTTATAAAATATGAATAAATATAAACTTTTCATTTTTACTAAATTCTCTCTCTCTCGCTCTTTCTCTCTCGGGCGCGCGAGCAAACACACGCGCACACACAACCTGATCTCACGGCAATTCGTACGTATTTTACGAGGTGGCTAAATCGTATGAATTCATACGACCTCACTCGTACTAATTCATACGTTTTTTCTAAATCGTATTTATTTTACGAGTTGACAAATTCGTATGAATTCATACGAATGACCTACCCCAAACCCCGCCCCTAAACCTAACCGTCACTGGGGTTTAGACAAATCGTACGAATTCGCACGAGTGATGTCGTATGAATTTATACGAAATAGCCACCTCGTAGAATAAGTACGAATTGGTCGTGAGATAGCGTTGGCACACACAGTAAGGATAAAAAATGGGAAATATCTTGAAATAGTACATGTGGAAAAGGTGTAGTAAGTGGTACACCCGGAATTATTTCTCCAGGCCGTTAAATTGACAATATTGTGGCCGCATTAACACGACGTGTCTGCTTAGGCCCATCGTCATGTATTCATTATCATACACCTTAAAGTTATTATGACATTAAATAGGTGTTTCATAGCTTTTTCAAAAAGTTAATAGTTAATTTGAGACGTTATGTTGTCTTACCTCAGATTTTTGTGTCGTTCCGCTCTTTCCCACTCGGTCCCGCTGCTGCCGCTTCAAAATTTGTAACGTTTTTTTCCACGTGACCACTGACATCATTGCGCGAGAGAGACTTGTGGAGATTCAGTGCATTGCTTTGCGTACCAAAGCCCAGATGAAAACATTTAAAGCATTTTGAAGGATTTGCTTATTCATGCTTAAAAACGAAACAATATTAATAATCTCGTTTACTTTTAGTGAAAATAATGTACTTTTGAATTGCTAGTTATTTGTCAGTATTCTTATTTTGTGAAAACGTTTAGGCACAAGCAATCTCAGCACATAAATGATTAACAACAGTTGTAGTAAAAGCAATAGTAGTATTAGTAGTAGTAGTAGTAGGCTAGTAAGCTAATAACAAAGTAGATAAAGTTGGAACAGAAGGAGAGATAAAACACGTAAAATAAATTGCCTGTGCATCACACCTTACTCGTGATTTTTGCTCCAAAACTGCATAGTGTCCTTTTCAATTGGGGAATATTTATACGGTTGTCTAAGCGGAAGATATTGAACACAGTCTATTTTTAGGGCTAAGAATTTCACGTCACCTCTCCATTTGACATTGCAGCTTCTTGTCCATTTATGAATGTGAAACTGAATTTTTATTCTTGGTCTTCTTAGTTTATGCTTTAAAAATGGACAAAAAACATGGTGTCTTTCAATGTTAAGATGCAATTTATAGAAATGTGCGGGGAGGTCGGGGGGTACAGATGAAACACTGTATATCGACTGTACACTCCATAGAATCCAATCATATTAGAAAAGGTTCATAAATGAACCTTAACTACAAACAGGTTCTAATATGAACCCTGTTACCACAACAAAGGTTCTAAAAAGAAACTTCCAAATAACCAGTTTACCTGTAAGTTCAACTTTGAACCTTTTTGATAGTTAGAAGTTCATATTTGCACTATGAAGTTCTTTATTGAACTCCAAAGGTCCGACCTCTTCTAAGAGTATACTTGTCGAAACTTTGTACTTATACTTTTTTTCTTTCATTTTCTTAATTTGTTAATTATTTAGGTTTAATATATTTTGTGTATGCCTAGCTATATAGGAAGAAGCTATTTATTCCTTTTATAAGATTTTATCTAGTTTCTTCTCCGTTCACAGAAGCGCTGCATGCGATGCAATGAATCCTCCTGTTTTGTTGTTTCTTCTATATAGCCTAGGCTAAAACTGAACCCCTGGGATTTTTTCCTCATTCTAATTTCGTTTAATTCTAATTTAACATAATCTTGTCGGTTAATGAAAGGATCGCCTCAGGGGGGAGAAAGGAAATTATATTGAAATTTTCAACTAATATTTAGGCTACATTTTCTTAAATTTCAGGTTTATTTCGATTAGCATAAATGTTTTGAATAGTTTTTTTTTTTTTTTTTAGTTAACTATAGGCTAATATCCTTGCCTAGACAAAACACCCACAGAACTGCAGTATAGCCACAGTCATTTTTCCAGCTGTTTGAGCCACGAATATTTACAAATATTCACAAATTATTCTCACAAATCTGAGACACAATCTCTGACCGGGAGTCTCAGACTCATTGAGGCCAATAAACCTTTTAAGAATAATGACACATGATCACTGATCTACTGATCTAGGATAAATTCTCTATTATAGATCAGATAAAGGTAGCCTATATGTTCACGTCATATATGGCTACAAAATATGTCGTTTTAACGACATAACATCTCGTTATTATGAGAAAAAGATGTCTTAACGACATAATTGAGTGGAAAACATATTATGTATGAGGCAATACGCCACCGTAATATATAGACAAGATGATCATACGTGGTGTACTATTTTATTGGCTCCTTACAAACTTACAAAGTTTTGGCCTTGATCGAAGGTATATTTATCCTGTCATCCCCCACGGCTATTTTAAATAATAGTTTTACATTTTTATATGCATATTTCATATTAATTATACTGGATTATAACTCAACAATTATAATCATCTGCCAAATTTATCCTTGATAATTCCATGTTGTTTTGGTTGAGTTTAATGATAATGCTGTCCTAAACCTATAACAGACTCAAAGCCCTAAAGAGAGAGCACACGCTTTTGTCTGACTCAAAACGCACGTATTCGACGCCCATTTTTGTTATGATAAACGCACGTCAAAAACGCGCGTTTTTTTGTCACTCCAAAGCGCACGTCAAGAACGCACGTTTTAATAGCAAATCACACGTCGAGAACGCGCGTTTAGGTACACAAAAACGCGCGTTCTTGACGCGCGTTTTCCATGATACCAAAGCGCGCGTTAAGAACGCGCGTTCTTAACGCAAATCACACGTCGAGGACTGCTGTTTTGGCAGCAAAACGCGCGCTTTTGACGCGCCAGTGTGCAATCAGACGTCCGACCAGGCGTTTGTGAGTACTTTGGCTTGCCATACCTTTCAGCATCAATCTCACGCTCTTACGCACACTCAAGAAATGTCACGCCAAAATCCATTTTTCTCCCCTCTCAATCTGTTCATTTTCTGTTGATGACTAGACCACAGCGTAATGACAGGAGAGGAGTTTAAGGCCCACAGCTGTTACATCTCCCTACAACGTTCTCAATGCAGTATTCTCTGATCGTTGATTGGCTGAAAACCTTGCGCCTGGTCAGTTGCGTGTGAGAACTTCAGAGAGAGTTCGGAGCATAGGTTCGGAGTCGGCACGTGTGAAAGTTTGGAAGACAATCAAGGTAAGCAAATAATAAAATGGTGAGCCTTGTCACTATAGACGTAGCCTTGCCTAATCAGTCTGTGTGCCGAGACTAAGTTACAGACTTCAACTATAGTTGCAAATGTTGTCTGACGTGCGTTATGATGTGGGCTAGCTAAATTGCTCAATAAAAATAGTCTCATGTAGGGTCCGAAATTAACACCCGCCCAGCGCCAAATGCGGGTAGATTTTCCGTTTGGCGAGCAAATCTCAAAAGGCTATCCGCCACACTGGTGGGTTAATGTTCATACCAAAATCTGAAATTTTCAGCGCGCACGAGGAGAGAGAGAGTGAAATTGAAATTCCCGGATACGTTGCCACAACGTAACTTTGTGACGTTGCAAGTTAGTAACTGCGACGTCGTGGCAACGTTGTGTACTGCGGTCAAGTGGGCCGCGCGTCGAAAATACACGGTCAAGCCAGCCGCACTTTTTTTTAGGTCGCTCGTCTATTCCTGCACTTACGGTATGGGTGCTGGAAACGGTCTAAATGCATTTAAAGACAGCAGTTTCCTTTATACTCTTGCAGTTAACCGTAAAAAGGACAAGAACGTAAAGAGACATCAGATAAGTTATATATTGCTTTTTTCCCCATCTTATTATGTCTCTATATGTGCTATACACCATATGTTAATGTTAATATTAATGGTAATTATTATGAATCATTTATTAATTTGATTTTTTTAATTATTTTTTTATTATTGATTTTAATGTTTTATAAATATTATACATTAATTATTATACATTATGCATATTAATTAATGCTAATATGAGTTTTATACATAATTTATTAATTTTATTACATTTTTTTGTTGTAATGTTTAATATTCGTTTATTGTTCTACATTATTAATGTTAACATTAATCTTAATAGTAATGTTAATTAATATTGATCATTAATTTTACTATTAAATTAAAATTTTTGATTTTAGTGTTTTTATATATACAATAATTATTTAAACATTATTTATTAATTTTAATGTTAATTATCATACATGCTTAATGTAAATTGTTTTATTTTTATATATAAAACATATACACATCAAAAATAAAAATTGTAAAAAGTACCTTCATAGGTTAGCTCATTCTGTCAACTGATATTTATTAAGTGTTACTCTGGCTATTACTGTACTCATTTTTGTATCATTTTACTGTACAGTATGGGAGAAAATTAAAGTCAAACTCACCTATAATATCAAAGTGCATTCAAGCACTTGCATTGTAGCCCATATTCAAACCCTCATAAAAATCTTTTCTTTATAGGTTAGCTCGTTCTGTCAACTGATAGTTATTCAGGGTCACACTGGCTATTACTGTACCAATTTTCATATCATTTTACTGTACAGTTTGCGAGAAAATTAAAGTCAAACTCACCCACAATATCCATTTTCAAACACTCATAAAAACTTTTTCTTTACATATTTGCTCATTCTGTCAACTGATATTTATTAAATGTTACTCTGGCTATTACTGTACTCATTTTTGTATCATTTTACTGTACAGTTTGGGAGAAAAATAAAGTCAAACTCACCTATAATATCAAAGTGCATTCAAGCACTTGCACTGTAGCCCATATTCAAACCCTCATAAAAATCTTGTCTTTATAGGTTAGCTCATTCTGTCAACTGATATTTATTCAGGGTCACCCTGGCTATTACTGTACTTATTTTCATACCATTTTACTGTACAGTTTGGGAGAAAATTAAAGTCAATCACCTCCACTATCAAAGTGCATTTTAGCACTTGCACTGTGGCCCATTTTCAAACCCTCATAAAAATCTTTTCTTTATAGGTTAGCTCATTCTGTCAACTGATATTTATTCAGGGTCACCCTGGCTATTACTGTGCTCATTTTCATACCATTTTACTGTACAGTTTTGGAGAAAATTAAAGTCAAACTCACCTATAATATCAAAGTGCATTCAAGCACTTGCACTGTAGCCCATATTCAAACCTTCATAAAAATCTTGTCTTTATAGGTTAGCTCATTCTGTCAACTGATATTTATTCAGGGTCACACTGGCTATTACTGTACTTATTTTCATACCATTTTACTGTACAGTTTGGGAGAAAATTAATGTTAAACTCACCCACAATATCAAAGTACATTAAGTTTGCACCATGGACGTCAAACTCATCCACAATATCTAAGTGCATTTCAGCAATTGCACTGTAGCCCATATTCAAACACTCATAAAAATCTTTTCTTTATAGGTTAGCTCATTCTGTCAACTGATATTTATTCAGGGTCACGCTGACTATTACTGTACTCTTTTTCATATCATTTTACTGTACAGTTTGGGAGAAAATTAAAGTCAAACTCACCCACAATATCAAAATGCATTTTAGCACTTGCACCTTGGTCAATTTTCAAACACTAATAAAAATCTTTTCTTTATAGGTTAGCTCATTCTGTTAACTGATATTTATTCAGGGTCACACTGGCTATTACTGTACTTATTTTCATTCCATTTTACTGTACAGTTTGGGAGAAAATTAAAGTCAAACTCATCCACAATATCAAAATGCATTTTAGCACTTGCACCTTGGTCCATTTTCAAACACTAATAAAAATATTTTCTTTATAGGTTAGCTCATTCTGTCAACTGATATTTATTCAGAGTTACACTGGCTATTACTGTACTCATTTTCATATCATTTTACTGTACAGGTTGGGAGAAAATTAAAGTTAAACTTACCTCCACTATCAAAGTGCATTTTAGCACTTGCACCGTGGTCCATTTTCAAACACTCATAAAAATATTTTTTTTATAGGTTAGCTCATTCCTTCAATTGATTTTTATTCAGGGTTTAGTGATTTTTACTTCGTCCATCAAAGGACACAAAGTAAAGTAGGGATTGGTATTCACGTCACCGCTGACGTTGTGATTTTAGGACCACACGTCACTTAAGGGGTGATTATGAGTACATCAGATGACCACTTCCTCTTTTTACCTAGTTCAGGGCACCAGTCAAGGTGTTTTACCTTGGCAGTATGAGAACACTCCCAGCAGGGGCTTTCATACATTTAGAATTAATGTAAAGTGGTCAGCTGATTTATCTGAAAGATTGGTGATATTGCTAACTTGTAGAACCTTTTCTGTATTATCAGCACAAGGAAGACACAAGTGTAATAAAATAAATTTTATTAACAAAAAGATAAACAAGAATAACTAACACAACAACTAAATGAATACTATGAATGATAAAGGAATAAAGTGCATAAGATACATAGAATACAAGTGATTAAGTTGGGTGTGGCTATGGAAGAGTTACATTATCTTATGGAAAGATAAAGTGTTTTTCTGAAAATAATAAGGTGGAGAACCTTATTATGCACCAAACAAATAAACGAAAGATTATTTGTTATTAACTAACATCAGCTATATTACATCTAATGGAAATTAGGAAATTATATACTGATAATATACA
Source organism: Chanodichthys erythropterus (assembly GCF_024489055.1). Lineage (NCBI taxonomy): Eukaryota > Metazoa > Chordata > Actinopteri > Cypriniformes > Xenocyprididae > Chanodichthys > Chanodichthys erythropterus. The sequence goes on along the minus strand of NC_090224.1, from coordinate 26,427,156 downwards.
ACAATGCCAAGGTCTCTGGAAAGAGGTTTGGTTAAGTGATATTTACATGCCTCTTGGTTGAGTCCGACGACGTTGACGTCCTCCACTGGTTGTGCTGGGGGACGATGCAGTGGGGAGAGGAGCCAGAATCTGTTTCAACAGTCTTGAACACGAAGCTCTGTGGGATGCTGATCTCCTGAAGCACCAAAGGGTCCTAAAATCTGGAACATGCAGATGAGGCCCTGGTGTAGGTGCAGAAGGTCCTTAACAATATGGAACACACAGACGAAGATACCTTGTAGTGAAGGTTTGCTCTCCTGAGCTTAACCTTGTTGCAGATGTCGTTACTCGATGGACGGAAACTCTGAACGTAGTGTTTGTCAATGTTTCTTTCCTCACAAGCTGGAGGCTTAGAATGTGGTCGTCTCTGTTGCTGCCTCACAAGCTGTTGACTCAGATCACAGGATCTGTTGTTGTCTCTTCTGGATGGACCAGAGGCTCAGAACGGTGTTGTGTCTGTTAATGTCTGTCTCCGTGCAGGACAGACTCAGAACGGCATATCTGTTGTGTCTCACCCGATGGGAGTGTCTGTTGAGAGGGTACCCTTTGTCCCTTTCTGATGAGGAGGAGATTGCATTTTGGCGCTTTTTCATTCGAGTGCTGTGATTGGCTGTTGGCATCAGAGGGGACACACAGAGTGTGGCCCACCCTTCTTTCTCCTGTGGAACTCATTTGCATAAAGCACAAAGTTGGAAGTCTTTACAGTGTCTTTAAAGTTTACCAATGCATTTCTCACTTTCCAAACCACCACCAGAATACATTTGGCAAATAGCTGTCACTGAGAATACTTATTTCCGTGAAATGGATGTGTAGTTTGCATCAGTTCTAAGGTTTTCAAACATAGTTTTGAATGGATTTGGATGGATCTTTGTGATCTCTCTTTGTTTCACCCATTACTGCTAAGGTCCCGAGGAATTTTTATGGCAGGTCTGTGGCCAACCTTAGGAAGTAGTCTCTAGATGGGTGAAGGGCTGAAACTGCCTATGGACCAATGAGAAGTCCTGTCCTTCCCAGGCTTGGTACAAGAGGTCTTCTTCTTGCCCTCTAAGAGAGGTCTGGATGTTGTCCTTACATCTTTATCTGATGGCGTTGGACAGTTTGTATGTGTTAGGCCACCAAGATCCAATAAAAATGTAGCAAACCTTTGTCCACTGTTACAGATAGAGAGGGGCCAGGCCATAAACTGGGCCCTAGAATGTGCTGTTCACTACAAGGGTTAACCTGACTATTACTGTACTCATTTTTTATCAATTTACTGTACAGTTTGGGAAAAATTTAAAGTTAAACACACCCCCAAACATCAAAGTTCATTCTAGCACATATATTGTCCCGATTTCAAACACTCATAAAAATCTTTTCTTTAGAGGTTTTCTCATTCTGTCAATAGGTATTTGCTCAGAATGGCAATGGCTATTACTGTAATTATTTTCATGTCATTTTACTGTACATTTTTTAATCAAATTAAAGGCAAAACTCCACTATATAAGTGCATTCTAACTCTTGCAGCACCCAGTCGACTTGGTGGCAAACAACACCCTCCTGAGGACAACCAACAGAGATGCAACCGAAGATGGAGACCCAGATGGAGCTGATGAGCTCACGTGCAGCCGATGGTCCCGGTGACCGAGGTGGAGCCGGGAATCCTGAGGACAGAGACTGAGTCGGTGGGACTGAGGATGGAGGCAGAGCTGGGGGGAAGGTAGAGCCAGATGGAGCTGTAGGTGTAGGCAGGTCAATGCTTGACCAAGGGGGAGCCTGAGGGATGAGGGAACCCAGATAAGCTATATGGCCGATGGTGGATCTGAAGTGTCGAAGGGCCGAAGTGGAGCAGTGGGCACAGAGGCTGGAGGTGGAAACAGGGGATCTTCTGTGTGAGAAGGAGCTGTTGGCCTGAAGACACTTGGCATCTCTTGCTGGCATGTGGAAGATGTAGAAGGTGATGGTGGGGCTGAGGAACTGGCTGAATGAAGAGGTGTGAGAAGGAGGCTGGGTGGGAATTCAGGAAATACAAGGGACACTACAGATACAGGTGCTGGAGATACAGATGGTACACCAGAGACCAGACAGGAAGAGGCCCAAGGGTGGAGTCGCAGGTGGGAGGCAGAATAGCGCCCCATTGGAAATACAGGGTAGAATCACCTCTCCAAAAAAGTCTATCAAGATCACTTCAACAAATCCTTCAGTTCATCAAAATATTTGCCAGAGTTTTACATACACATTTCCACAGCAGTGGTGTTGTGGGCAGAGTTTTTTTCCCAGCCCTCAAACTCCACAATCACTAACTCAGTGATGAATGGTGTTGCCAGCTTGCACACCTGGTAAGACTCTGTAGGTGGTCTGAGCTACAAAACACTCTGTCCTTATCATTGGTATGGGCTTGTCTCTCATGGTGGCCGGTCTCCACTGTCTGCGGTGGGCTCAAACAGCATCTCCGTCACATCGTTCATCGTTGGTGGTGGTTGGCTGGCCTCTGGCACTGGAGTGGGACTGGTGGTGAAGTCAAACAAAGGAACTAATAAGGGAGTAAATGAACACTGGAGGAAACTAATTACATAATTAACAGACTGTTCAAACTAAGAAACACAACACAGCAGACATGTGACACTGTAGTCATGTTGACAATTTTATTGATGCTATTACTACTTAATAGTAATAGATTACTACTACTCTGGACCTTGACTGTTGCAACTTTGTTGCTTTCAATGGAGGATGAAAAAACCTCTTGGATTTTGCATAAATATCATAATTTGACATGAAACAAATGTGATTTTTGGGTGAACTAACCCTTTAATATAACTCTGATTGTGTTCATCAAAAAGACAAATGTCATTGAAAAGAACATTCCTCCTCCTCTCAATGCTATAACAGGTGCCGCTCTCCCACTCCAGCATGAGATGCAGCCTGTAACACATCAAGCAAAATTTTGGCATTCTCATGAAAATAGCATTCCCCTCCTCTCAATGCTGTGACAGGTGCCTCTTACTTGCTTCAGTGCGAAACACAGCCAGTAGCACTTTAATAATTCGCCACTCAACTCCGGGCATGGCAGGCCATCCCCATGCTGTCGAGCTGGATATCAGAAATAACAGAACGAGTCTACTAGCTCCATTTCGCTCGCAGACCACCACGCTTCTTGGGCATGATTTACTCCTCAGTCTCCGGCAACAGGTCTCATGTCCTCCAAGCCAAAGTGCAGTCTCTGCTAGAAAAAGGTGATGTGGAGATAGTTCCCTCAGAATGCAGAGAGTCAGGCTTTTACAGCTGCTACTTCCTTGTTCCAAAGAATGATGGCGGTCTCAGGCCCATTCTTGATCTGTGACGTCTGAACCGGATCCTCCTGAGATTAATTTATATTGGTCAATCTGAAAGACTCTGACTTTCATATCTAGAAAGCCCCCCACAAAAGGCCATTCTTGAGATTTGCCTTTGAGGGAGTGGTATACGAATTCCTAAATTCCTTCCATTCATACTCTCTAGAGCTCCGCATAACTTTATGAAGTGTGTAGATGCGGCCCTCTCTTTTTTGCAACAGAACAGAAAATCGGGAGCATGGCAGCCTTTTTCAAGTTGGGATCTATTCTTCCCCTTAATAGATTTCAGAAGCGGCAAGGCCATTTGCAACCACTACAGCACTGGTTGAAAGACGTGTTCCACCTCGTGAGTGGCACACAGGCCTGCACCTTCTTAGAGTTCGCCACCACTGTGTTCTTGGTCCCCTTGAAATCGTCCCATTTTTATTAGAACAGGATAATGCTGGGCTCTGTTTCCAGAAGGAAAGTGGTCATGACAGACATCTCCAAGATGGGTTTGGGGCCCTGTGTGACTGCAGAATAGCCTTCAGCTCATGGGCGACTCCCTTGATGAATTGGCACATCAACCATCTGATGGGATACGTTGGCACTTTGATGTTTAGGGTAAATTCACCTTTAGTTTTCTCCCAAACTGTACAGTAAAAATATATGACAATAAGTACAGTAATAGTCAGGTTGACCCTGAATAAATATCAGTTGACAAAATGAGCAAACCTATCAAGAAAAGATTTTTATGAGTGTTTGAAAATAAGACATGATGTAAGTGCTAGAATGACTTTTGATGTTTGAAGGTGAGTTTGCCTTTAATTTTCTCCCAAACTCTACAGTAAAATGATATGCCAGAATGAGCAAACCTATTAGTGTTCGAATTTGGGCCATATGTGCTAGAATGCACTTTGATATTGGAGGTGAGTTTGCCTTTAAGTTTCTCCCATACTGTACAGTAAAATGATACAACAATGAGTACAGTAATATCTAGGGTGACCCTGAATAACAATCAATTGAAGGAATTAGCTAACCTATAAAGAAAATATTTTTATGAGTGTTTGAATATAGGCTACAGTGCAAGTGCTTGGATGCACTTTGATATTATAGGTGAGTTTGACTTTAATTTTCTCCCAAACTGTACAGTAACCCTTAATAAATATCAGTTGACAGAATGAGCAAACCTTTAAAGGAAAGATTTTCATGAGTGTTGGAAAATGGGCCACGGTGCAAGGGCTTGAATGCACTTTCAGTGCATTCAAGTGGAGGTGGATAGTGGAGGTGAGTTTGACTTTAATTTTCTCCCAAACTGTACAGTAAAATTATATGAAAATCAGTACAGTAATAGCCAGAGTGAGCCTGAATAAATACCAGTTGACAGAATGAGCTAACCTATAAAGGGAAGATTTTTATGAGAGTTTGAAAATGAGCCACAGTGCAAGTGCTTGAATGCACTTTGATATTATAGGTGAGTTTGACTTTAATTTTTGCCAAAACTGTACAGTAAAAATATATGAAAATGAGCACAGTAATATCCAGGGTGACCCTGAATAAATATCAGTTGACAGAATTAGCTAACCTATAAAGAAAATATTTTTTATGAGTGTTTGAATATGGGCTACAGTGCAAGTGCTAAAATGCACTTAGATATTATAGGTGAGTTTGACTTTAATTTTCTCCCAAACTGTACAGTAAAACGATATGAAAATGAGTACAGTAATAGCCAGGGTGACCCTGAATAAATATCAGTTGACAGAATGAGCTAACCTATAAAGAAAATATTTTTATGAGTGTTTGAAAATGGGCCACAGTGCAAGTGCTAAAATGCACTTTGATAGTGGAGGTGAGTTTGACTTTAATTTTCTCCCAAACTGTACAGTAAAATGGTATGAAAATAAGTACAGTAATAGCCAGGGTGACCCTGAATAAATATCAGTTGACAGAATGAGCTAACCTATAAAGAAAAGATTTTTATGAGGGTTTGAAAATGGATCAAGGTGCAAGTGCTAAAATGCATTTTGATATTGTGGGTGAGTTTGACTTTAATTTTCTCCCAAACTGTACAGTAAAACGGTATGAAAATAAGTATGGTAATAGCCAGCGTGTCCCTGAATAAATAACAGTTGACAGAATGAGCTTACCTATAAAGAAAATATTTTTATGACTGTTTGAAAATGGGCCACAGTGCAAGTGCTAAAATGCACTTTGATAGTGGAGGTGAGTTTGACTTTAATTTTCTCCCAAACTGTACAGTAAAATGGTATGAAAATTAGTACAGTAATAGCCAGGGTGATCCGGAATAAATATCAGTTGACAGACTGAGCTAACCTATAAAGAAAAGATTTTTATGAGTGTTTGAATATGGGCCATGGTGCAAACTTAATGTACTTTGATATTGTGGGTGAGTTTAACATTAATTTTCTCCCAAACTGTACAGTAAAATGGTATGAAAATAAGTACAGTAATAGCCAGGGTGACCCTGAATAAATATCAGTTGACAGAATGAGCTAACCTATAAAGAAAAGATTTTTATGAGTGTTTGAAAATGGGCCATGGTGCAAACTTAATGTACTTTGATATTGTGGGTGAGTTTAACATTAATTTTCTCCCAAACTGTACAGTAAAATGGTATGAAAATAAGTACAGTAATAGCCAGTGTGACCCTGAATAAATATCAGTTGACAGAATGAGCTAACCTATAAAGACAAGATTTTTATGAGGGTTTGAATATGGGCTACAGTGCAAGTGCTTGAATGCACTTTGATATTATAGGTGAGTTTAACATTAATTTTCTCGCAAACTGTACATTAAAATGGTATGAAAATAAGTACAGTAATAGCCAGGGTGACCCTGAATAAATATCAGTTGACAGAATGAGCTAACCTATAAAGACAAGATTTTTATGAGGGTTTGAATATGGGCTACAGTGCAAGTGCTTGAATGCACTTTGATATTATAGGTGAGTTTGACTTTAATTTTCTCCCATACTGTACAGTAAAATGATACAAAAATGAGTACAGTAATAGCCAGAGTAACACTTAATAAATATCAGTTGACAGAATGAGCTAACCTATGAAGGTACTTTTTACAATTTTTATTTTTGATGTGTATATGTTTTATATATAAAAATAAAACAATTTACATTAAGCATGTATGATAATTAACATTAAAATTAATAATGTTTAAATAATTATTGTATATATAAAAACACTAAAATCAAAAATTTTAATTTAATAGTAAAATTAATGATCAATATTAATTAACATTACTATTAAGATTAATGTTAACATTAATAATGTAGAACAATAAACGAATATTAAACATTACAACAAAAAAATGTAATAAAATTAATAAATTATGTATAAAACTCATATTAGCATTAATTAATATGCATAATGTATAATAATTAATGTATAATATTTATAAAACATTAAAATCAATAATAAAAAAAATAATTAAAACAATCAAATTAATAAATGATTCATAATAATTACCATTAATATTAACATTAACATATGATGTATAGCACATATAGAGACATAATAAGATGGGGAAAAAAGCAATATATAACTTATCTGATGTCTCTTTACGTTCTTGTCCTTTTTACGGTTAACTGCAAGAGTATAAAGGAAACTGCCGTCTTTAAATGCATTTAGACCGTTTCCAGCACCCATACCGTAAGTGCAGGAATAGACGAGCGACCTAAAAAAAAGTGCGGCTGGCTTGACCGTGTATTTTCGACGCGCGGCCCACTTGACCGCAGTCGTTGTGTATCATTGGTTGTGTATTGGTAATCAGTTGGTAATTTTTATATTTATTTATTTTTCTATGGGCGGACATGCAGTAGTTTAACCTAATTTATGTCCTCATTTGCCCAAACTAATTTAAAGGCTATTCCAACAGCTGTGAACAATGAATGTAGAGCTCAAAATGAATTCAAGAAATTTATTTTGAAAAACATGCAGAACATGAACAAAAATCCAAATAAAAATAATGAAATACACCCAAACTATAAATAAAAACATATCGCCTACAGCGAAACATAAAATAAAAGCATTCAAGACGTTTTGCACTCAGTATCATTAAAAACATATGCTATCGTACCATTTTGCCAACATATATTTCAGACGATCAATCACAGAGGTAAAAATATTAACATAAAGTACTTAAGGTAGACTGTGGGTAATGTTACTTAACCAATCTGACGCAGTTGTTGAACTTTATTGCTATAAAACTGACGAGAAACACGGAGAAACGTCGACGCCGTCCTCTCCAGCAGCTTGAATGTTTTCCCGGTTGCCATGGCAACTCTAACGGCCACCAGCACTAACGTAAACATAACAATAAAAAAAGGTTTTGCGTCTTTCCAAAGTTAACTTTATACATTTTTATAAAAGCCATTTATTCGTTATCACCTCGGAAAAATAAATTCTTCTCTCAGAAAAATTAACTTTACTCTCTTGTCAACATACTGTGCACGCGCTGTATGTCACGTCACTATATATAAAAAGCAATTTTTTTTTTCTTAGGGGACATTTCAGTCTTGTGTCTGACGTTTAATTACACATTTTAAATGGCAAATTCTGGTAATAATAACATATAAAGAACGCGTAAATGATGGTAATGAAATTACCAGCACATGACGTTGCTGTAACGTTGCCAGTAAGTCATGGAATGACCATTATATTACGAATATAGTATGTATCTGGAACGTCCTTGGTTTTCTTATAACGTTAGGAGATCGTACTGACAACGTTGTGATATGGTAATTTGATGGTAATAATATTACGGGCATACAACGTTGTAGTTACGTTACTAGTAAGTCATGGAATTACCAATATATTACGAATAGAGTACGTATCTGGAACGTCCTTGGTAATCTTATAACGTTAGGTGGTCGTACTGACGACGTTGTGAGATGGTAATCTGAAGGTAATGAAATTACTGGCATGCGACGTCGTAGTTACGTTGTCAGTTAGTAAGTCATGAAATTACCAAAAAGTACGAATACATTACGTAACTGTTACGTCGTGTGTTAGCTTGGTTGTTTGTTTATTAAAACTAGTTTAAAATGTTTCCATACCTCCGATTTTCCTCCAGACTTGCTCAAAGTTAATTCTCCTGTTTTAATTTTTTTCTTTTCTTCTTCAAGCTCCATGTTGTACTTAAGCCTCGTTTACACCGTTCGTATGGCTCCGACAAGGTTTTGTTCCGTCCTCTGAGCGGTGTCAACTCACACCAGAAGCATTTCAGAAGCGAAGCGGCTGGATTCGCGAGACCACTAGATTTGCCTGGCCAACATTGTTTTCGTTACATTTTTCATGTTTTTAATGGCTAAATGGTTATATTTTGTCCGGTTTGATTGTGTTTATTGCTAGGCCTATGGGTCCGTGTAACGCTTTGCAGTTCTTTGTTCAATTTGCACCATCAAAATGAACCAAATGAAAAGTTGGCTTCAAACTTTCATTTTTTTTTTTTTTTCATTTTTTAGAATAGGCCTACTTCACAAACGGATAATTGTCACTCAGTTTAATTTTCGATTCTACATGTTTGGGTTGTTGCGTCCGAATCTGATTTTTGAACAAACATAAAATATGACTCATTATTCTGATTTTCCATTAATAATGAGCGCTCGCGGGTGGATCGTACCACCAGTGTCGCCGGGGGTGGAGCGTGTGTTGATATTCATCCAGAGCGCTGTACAGTTATGGAGAGATCTACGGCACGTCTGTCCAAGCAATAATTTAGCGCCTGCCCTACACTATTACTAGGTACCTTCATGCACAAACGCTGCCAAGTCATTCTCTTATAAGACCGCGAGGCAGCAAGACAGCTAGGTTTTCGGACGCAGCCATAAACTCGTGGGAACTTGATAATATGTCGTGGCCACAAGATATTAATTCGTGGGAACGTGATAATAAGTCGTGGCCATGAGATCGTTTTGTCGAGGTAACGACATCCTTATGTCGTGACCTCGAGATCATATGGTGAGGGAACCAGATATTTTTCTCGTGTCCACGACTTCATTATGTTGAGAGAAGGACATCTATTTCTCATGGCCACGAGTTACGTGTGTAAACAACGCGCGCTACCATAGCAACCTAGAATTAAGAATGATAAAATAAGTGCGGAATTAAGAAATTATTATTATTTGAATGCTGTCTACTATAAACAGTAGCCTATATAGTCAACATAGCGCGCAATGTAATAAGCTATAAATAGCCTATTGCGTGAGATGTTGCCACTATAGCATTCAGATTAAGTTTGTTATTATCAATTTGATAACAAACTTTATTTAATGATAATGAACATTTATCCATCCCATCTCACAGCCTTTTAATCTGATCGTGTCTTTATTATAATAATAATAATTATTATTATTATTATAAATATGCCTATTAAACCTAAATAAAATGATGAACAAAATTAAGTTTTTGTCTAGGCTATATCAGTGAATGGATTTTTTTTAGCTTAAATATTCTTTTAACAACCAATTAATAATAATAAATTATTCGAACTTCATTCAAATGCTGTCACGGGCATGAGAGTCTACAAATGATAACAGACCCTCTTCATGGCTACAATACAGTCATAAAGTCACATTTTTTGGCATGATCTGGCATTTAAAGTATTTACAAAATATAGCTAACAACATTATATAGGCCTACAGAAAGGATACAATCAATCAATCAATCAATCAATCAATCAATCAATCAATCAATCAATCAATCAATCAATCAAACTTTATTTCTAAAGCACCTTCCAACAATCAGAGCTGAACCAAAGTGATGTACAACATTAAAAACAAGATAAAAAATAATAATAAAAGTACAAATAGGTCAGCAGAGCACATTACAACATTAAGATAAAGAGAAGTGTCACAGGACCACTATGTGTTAAAAGCTATTCTAAATAAGTGGGTTTTAAGTTTGGATTTGAACAAAGGCAGGTCAGTGATGGAGCGTAAGTCAATGGGCAGAGAGTTCCAAAGTTTTGGACCGGCCACTGCAAAAGAACGGTCGCCCCACTGTTTGCACCAGGACCGGGGGACCTCCAGCAGATGTTGCCCATCAGATCGTAGAGCTCTGCTGGGTCGGTGATGGCTCAAAATCTCACACAAACAGGAAGGTGCAAGGCCATTGAATGCATTGAAAACAAATGTAAAAATTTTAAAATGAATTCCAAACTGGACAGGGAGCCAGTGCAGGGAGTATAGGATAGGTGTGATGTGCTCGTGTTTCCGACTGTTAGTGAGCAGGCGGGCCATAGCATTTTGCACAAGCTGCAAATGGTAAAGACCAGCTTGGTTAAATCCCACATAGAGCGCATTACAGTAGTCTATGCGGGAACTAACAAAAGCATGGATAGCTTTCTCCAGGTCACAACGGCTCAAGAAGGGTTTAACCTTTCCTAGGAGGCAGAGCTGAAAGAAGCTTGCCCTGACCACAGAATCAATTTGCTTATCAAATTTCATACTGCTGTCTAATTTCACCCCCAAATTTTTCACAACGTGGTTAAAATGGGGGGTCAACGCAACAAGACCAGGAGCTGAAACACTGGGCAGGATGGATGTGCCAAAAACAATACATTCAGTTTTGTCCTCATTCAAACAGAGAAAGTTCTGAGACAGCCACAATTTGATGTCATCTAAACATCTGTTTATGGATTCAAGACTGTCAGAAGAAATGGGGACAGCCGGCAGATAGATTTGTAAGTCATCTGCATACAGATGGAAGGACACATTGTGACTTGAAATAATTGAACCTAAAGGCAGAATGTACAGAAAGAATAGAAGAGGGCCCAAAATGGATCCCTGTGGCACAAAAGAGGTCATAGGGGCTGAAGAGGAGGAGAGGTCATCAATCATAATAGAGAATGTCCTATATGTTAAATATGACCTAAACCACTGATACACAAAATGAAGGGGAAAATAAAGCAAATAGGGCTAAATAACAATGAATAAAAAAAAACATTTAACCAATAATGATAGCCTAATAATAATAATAAATAATGTAAAAAAAAATTAAATAAAAAAAAAAATAACAGTCAGTGAATGGATTTAAAAGACTGGTGGATGTGTGATAAAAATATACATGGCATATTCTAATATTTATTGATAAACTTCATTCGAATGCCGCTGTAGGCAATTCCGTGCTTTTTCTTAATTAAAAATAAATATTAAAATAAATATTTATATAAATCTTATTCATTTCTGATAGTTCCAGGTTGCTGTGGTAGCGCAGGTTGTTTACAAATGTAACTCGTGGCCACGAGAAAAATATCTCGTTCCCTCACCCCAGCTAACACAGCATGGTGGGGCCCAGATGGGTGTCACCTGGGCAGCCTAACTGGGCCCCAGACATTTTTGTCCACGGTTTCCATGGAGGCCCCACATGGGTTAGCCCAGATTAACTGAACACTGCTCAGTGTGCACACTACCGGCTGTTAAATGTAACACAGAAACATGCTGGAGTTAATGAGATAATTAGGTGATAATGAGCAGAATCACTGAAGGACAGAGAAACAACAAGAACTACGACTTCAGCCACAGCCTTCGATGAAATCAACTGAAGATAAAAGACATTAAATCACTGAAGATCTGATTAAACATCTCCACAAACAGCATTACCAGCTTCACTTATTACTAACCAGACTGACTTTATCTCTGACATTCATCTACAAAAGTTGTTATTGAGAATTACCAGAGGTTTAGATGTTGATGATTTGTTGAAAATAAGTTTGGTTTGATGTCACCGTGATCGAGGTCAGCGCTTACTTCAGTTAGGCAGTTTGACTCTTGACTGTTTCAGTATTGATGTTTCTTTAGTTGCTCTTGCTGTTTGTTATGGCAAGAAAAGCAAAAGACAATGTTTTGCCGTTGTCAGCTGTTCAATGAAATGAATCTAATTGTCATCATGTTATGGCTTTGTTCACTGATCTAATGACTGAGCTTTATATGAAAAAAATGTTATTAATTTTGTGCTGGATCTTGTCCAGAACAACTAAAAAGAAAGTTACAGAAATCAGAGCAGAAGAATAAATCTGAAAAATACAATGTACATTAAATCCTTTAAAACATCTGTAAAATATATTCACACACAAGACATCAAGAATCAGCGTATGATTCTCAACAATGGTGACATGCTTCATGCTGCAATGCATTCTGGGTGCCTCATACTAAACTCATCCATGGCTCCCAGAATGCAGTGCAGCATGAAGCATGTCACCATACGCTGATTCTTGATGTCTGTGTGTAAGTGAATCTTGCAGGAGGTTTGAAGTGTTTAGTGAACAACACATTTTTCAAACTTTCTGATTAAAACATTTTTATTGTTGTAATTCAAGAAAATATTCAGCACAAAGTTAATCATATTTCGCACATAAAAAGTTCAGTCATTAGATCAGTGAATTCATCCACTAAATTACTATATTTTTTTCATTTAGCAGCTGACCACATAGTCTCCTGTTTTTCTTGCCATAACAAACAGCAAGAGCAGCTAAAGAAACATTATTACCAAAACAGTCAAGAGTCAAACTGCCTAACTGAAGTAAGCGCTGACTTCGATCACGGTGACATCAAACCAAACTTATTTTCAACAAATCATCAACATCGAAACCTCTGGTAATTCTCAATAACAACTTTTGTAGATGAATGTCAGAAATAAAGTCAGTCTGGTTAGTAATAAGTGAAGCTGGTAATGCTGTTTGTGGAGTTGTTTAATCAGATCTTGAATGATTTAATGTCTTTTATCATCAGTTGATTTCATCGAAGGCTGTGGCTGAAGTCGTAGTTCTTGTTGTTTCTCTGTCCTTCAGTGATTCTGCTCGTTATCACCTAATTATCTCATTAACTCAAGCATGTTTCTGTGTTACATTTAACAGCCGGTAGTGTGCACACTGAGCAGTGTTCAGTTCATCTGGGCTAACCCATGTGGGGCCTCCATGGAAACCGTGGACAAAAATGTCTGGGCCCCAGTTAGGCTGCCCAGGTGACACCCATCTGGGCCCCAACCGTGCTGTGTTGGCTGGGGTAAGGCTGCTTGCACAGCAGTTTGCAAGTATTTAGACTTGAATAAAATTGTCATTTCTGTACATCTACATTTTGATATTGTGAAATGGATATTATTACAGTGCAAAAACTCTGTGTATAAACAGCGATTTTTTTTGTTTCAGTTGATGGCACTGCTGGCATCACATCTCCAGGAGGATGATGCTGAGGTGAAGCTCAAAACAGGTGACAAAAATTACACACATATAAGGAATTATACAAATCTGAAGGATGATCCTGTTCTAGATTGTAATAGACCACATATACAGTTGTGGCCAGAATTATTAGCCCCCTTCATAAATATGATCAAAGATGACTCTAAAAATAAATCTGCATTGTTTATCCTTGTTTGATCTTTAATTCATAAAATTAGCAAAAAATCTAACCTTTCGTTGAAGGAAAAGAATTGAAAGTGGGGGGGGAAATAACATTAAGAAATAAATGTTTTTCTCCAAAACACGTTGCCCACAATTATTGGCACCCCTAGAATTTTTTATGTGTAAAATATCTCTGAAGTAAATTCCCATTCATATTTAAATTTTTTTAGCTCACCAGGGTAATCATGAACATGAAATTGTCCAGCCATGACTTCCTGTTCCACAGGAGTATAAACATGAGGAAACACAAAGGCCAAATTCCCTTAATCATTCATCACAATGAGAAAAAACAAAGAATATAGTTTTGATGTGCAGCAAAAGATTGTTGAGCTTCACAAAATAGAAAGTGGCTGTAAGAAAACAGCTAAAGCATTGAAAATCCAGATTTTCACGATCAGGGCAATAATTGAGAAGTTCCAGTTAACTAAAGATGTTACAAATCTGCCTGGAAGAGGACAAGTGTCTAAATCATCCTAATGCGCAGTGAGGAGGAGAGTTTGAGTGGCCAAAGACTCTCTAAGTATCACAGCTGGAGAATTGCAGAGATTAGTTGAGTCTTGAGTCTCAGAAAGCCTAAAAAAAGGATCAAACAGCACCTACATCCCCACAAGTTGTTCGGGAGGGTTTCAAGAAAAATCCTCTGCTCTCATCCAGAAACAATCTCCAGCATATTCATTGTCAGACAAGACTGAAACTTCAAACGGGACCGGCTTCTATGGTCAGATGAAACTAAAAGAAGAGCTTTTTGGCAGCAAACCCACCAGATGGTTTTGGTGCACACATGGATAAAAAGTACCCCATGTCCACGGTTAAATATACACAGCAAAATCCCCAGTGTTAAATTAACACCCCAAAGTGTACATATGAGTCCATCTTGTTGGGTGTTAAAAAGTAACACTGAAGCAGTGTTAAAGTTGAGATAATTGATTGATGATTGAGTGATGATTGACAATTAGTTGAGACACCTGATGATAATAAGCAGAATCATTGAAGGAAAGAGAGAAAAAAGGTGTTAATTAATGTTTTATGGAATGTTTCATTTCAAGTCACCATGAAAGAGGTCAGCGTTTGCTTTAGTTGGGCTCTTGACTCTTTGCCTTTTATAAATTTTTCTTTGACTGCTCCAACTTTGTATTAGTAAAGCGCATTTGTTATGGTCAGAGAAAATAGGATCACACTATAACTTGATGATATATTCGTCATGAGTCTAAATCTCTTGACTGTGTGCTTGATGTGTAGCTTTAGTATTAATGATTATAGTCCTGTGACTTTACAGCTTGAGATCCAACAACAGTATGTCTTTTCCTTTTTTTTAGAGAATAATACATTATGCACTGAATCTTAAGTGTTTAAACACACACAGACATCAAGAATCAGAATATGATTCTCAAGAACGGTGACGATAAATAAATACAAAATACTGACAAACAGATCAACTCTGAACATCGCAAAATAAGCTACTGTCACAACAAAACAACAGAAAAATAAAGCAAACATGAACAATCTACGAAAATTACTAAGACAATTCAGCTGCATAATTTATTCATGCAGCAATGCATGATGGGAGCCATGGATGAGTTTTGATTGGTGGCTCCCATCATGCACTGCAACATGAAGCACTTTGTTTGATTGTCTGCATTGTTGAGGGTCATATGCTGATTCTTGATGTCTGTGTGTGTTTCAAAAAAACCTTTCAGATTATAAAAGCTCTGCTGGATATCAAGCGGTAACAGAAATTTATTGTGAAGATATAATATAACATCTATATCACCAGTTAATACTGCATGTCACCAATGAATCTGGCCATTTCACAGTGCGAAATAGGGATGTGTCGTTCTTGAACGATTCGTTCATTTTGAACAAATCTTTAATGTGACGCGGGAAGAACGAGTCGTCTTGGGGGGTGATTCGTTCAGTCGAGCATGTGCAATATTCTACAGGTTCTGTACTGCTAGAAGTAGTTCACCTGATGATTCAATTGATTAGTTCATTTCATGAGTCTTTCGGGTTTTGAGTCGTTCCTTAATCACGTGACATACCCATACACTAAGCCAATGCATTCTGAGCCTAAAAGAGAATTGATTAGTTCTTTTTATGAGTCTTTCGGGTTTTTGAGTCGTTCCTTAATCACGTGACATACCCATACACTATGCTGTGTGACCCAAGCACATTATAAATAACGTTAACTCTCCAGTTTTGTTTGAGTTTGTGTTACAACTGTTAAAGCTGAAGTTATCATAACCTTGATGTTTTAAACTAACATTAATAATTCAAATTCAAAATGTTATTTGCTTTTAATTTATGTCATTATGTCCTTTTTGAGCAATCTTCTTATATTAGACCAATATGTCAAGTCTGCCTAGGAAAAGCAATTATTATAACAGCAAACTCAAAATTGGAGTAAAAATGAACAAACTAGGCAATAAATACTTTGTATTGTAGGCTTGGATTATTATATTATTATATAGCCTAGTGTTTATTTACAGATAGACAGTCAAAAAGATAAATTAATGAATATTTTATTTATAACAGGGCTTTATTTATTTATAATAACACACCACAGATCCTCAAGAAACAGTAACAAAAACAGTGACAGAAATGTCAGAAATAGCGTATGGGTCTGTTACGTGATTAAGGAACGAATCAAAACCCGAACGACCCATGATGAGAACTAATCAATTCTCTTTCCAGCTCAGAATGCATTGGCTTAGTGTATGGGTCTGTCACGTGTTTAAGGAACGACTCAAAAACCCGAAAGGCTCATGAGATGAACTAATCAATTCTCTTACCGGCTCAGAATGCATTGGTTTACCATGGGACTGCCTGTCACGTCATTAAGGAATGACTTAAACCCAAAGACTTGTCAGACAAGAGGTGAGGTGAGCTTAATCAGCTTGTCATAAACTGAAGACCCAGATAAAGAATGAATTAATCATTTATGAATCTTATAGCATTGTAGTTTTGTATTGTTTGTAGTGGGATCAACTTTTGCATAAGTAGTAGATGTGTTGGGGAAGTAACACGGAACATTTTAATTACATTTTGCTAAAATGAACGAAATGACTCGAAAAAAGATTTGTTCATTTTGTTGAACGAGACTCAAAAGTCCGAGTCAGTAAAATGATCTGTACTTCCCATCACTAGTTTGAAGTGTTTAATGAACAATCATTAGATTCAGTGACTTAAGCCACTAAATGACTATATTTTTATCTTTTAGCAGCTGACCACATTGTTTCTTGTTTTTCTTGCCATAACAAACAGCAAGAACAGCCAGAGAAACATTATAACAGTCAAGAGTCAAACTGCTTAACTGAAGTAAGCGCTGACCTTGATCACGGTGAAATCAAACCAAACTTATTTTCAACAAATCATCAACTTCTAAACTCTGGTAATTCTCAATAACAACTTTTGTAGATGTATGTCAGAAATAAAGTCAGTCTGGTTAGTAATAAGTGAAGCTGGAAATGCTGTTTGTGGAGTTGTTTAATCAGATCTTGAGTGATTTAATGTCTTTTATCTTCAACTGATTTCATCGAAGGTTGTGGTTGAAGTAAGTCATAGTTGTTTCTCTGTCCTTCAGTGATTCTGCTCGTTATCACCTAATTATCTCATTAACTCCAGCATGTTTCTGTGTTACATTTAACAGCCTGTAGTGTGCACACTGAGCAGTGTTCAGTTCATCTGGGCTAACCCATGTGGGGCCTCCATGAAAACCATGGACAAAAATGTCTGGGCCCCAGTTAGGCTGCCCAGGTGACACCCATCTGGGCCCCACCATGCTGTGTTGGCTGGGACCATATGATCTCGAGGCCACAACTTTACATCACATGGCCACGAGATTGTTTTGTCGAGGTAACAACATCCTTATCTCGTGACCACGCGATGTAAAGTCGTGGCCTCGAGATCATATGTGAGGGAGCGACTTATTATCACGTTCCCACAAATTAATATCTTGTGTCCACGACATATTATCACGTTCCCACGAGTTTATGTCGTGGCCACGACAAAACTAAGTGAACCGAACATGTACCCTCCCGGTCACCGTACTAAACAATGTAAAACATGAAAATATGTTTAGCAGATGTTTGTAGACAATTTTGCAGATGAAGCATTCTTTAACAGAGGTGTGTGCGGTCTTATCATTATCTGTTTGAATTGAAATCAATTTTTTGTTGCTGCTTGTTACACAAAAATACAAATGAATAAAAAACCATATCTCATATTCTGATAATTAATCAATAATGTTATTTAATGATATTATAGATTACACTTTGAAGAATGTGCCATGTTTGCTGAGATTTGACCAGCGAATGTCGCTATAGCGTCACTCCCTTCTGCTCCGCTGCTTTGCGCATGCGTAGAAGTTTCTCATTATTACGAGAAAGTTTCTCATTATTATGAGAAACTTTGAGATTATGAGATGTTAAGTCATTATTACGAGAAAGTTTCACATTATTATGAGAACATAAGTCATTATTGGAAGTTTTTTGTTATTATGAGTCATTATACGAGAAGCTTTCTCATTATTATGAAAAACTATGTCATTATTATGAGAAACTTTGTCTTTATTATGAGATGTTAAGAAATTATTACGAGAAAGTTTCACATTATTATGAGAAAATTAGTCATTATTGGAAGTTTTTTGTTATTATGAGATGTTAAGTCATTATACGAGAAGCTTTCTCATTATTATGAGAAACTATGTCATTATTACGATAAAAAATATTGCCAACTTTACTGAGTTAAGCACTGACCGTATCCTTTATGCTACTTAAGTCCAAAATAAACTCTATGAACAGCTCAACGTACTGTACATAATAGTGTAGGGCAGGCGCTAAATTATTGCTTGGGCAGACGTGTCGTAGATCTATCCATAACTGTACTGCACTCTGGATGAATATCAACACACGCTCCACCCCCGGCGACACTGGTGGTACGATCCACCCGCGAGCGCTCATTATAAATGGAAAATCAGAATAATGAGTCATATTTTATGTTTGTTCAAAAATCAGATTCGGACGCAACAACCCAAACATGTAGAATCGAAAATTAAACTGAGTGACAATTATCCGTTTGTGAAGTATTCTAAAAAATGAAAAAATGAAAGTTTGAAGCCAACTTTTCATTTGGTTAATTTCGATGGTGCAAATTGAACAAAGAACTGCAAAGCGTTACACGGACACCTATGCCATACTTTATTTTGCTGTAGCCATACATATGAAGTTAACACACTTAAAATTCCAGTTATGGACAAAAAAAACAAAGAAATTTCAAGTTTTTCAACTTCGAATCTCTTGTCATTAGTTTCTGTCATTGTAGTGATGTGAAATGTCAGCAGGAGTTTACATGATTATTTTGACTTTATTTTGTATTTGAGCTGTGCGTCAAAAATAGGCGAGGCGCCTATCTTTAGCGAAGCGGCGCAGTGAGCCCCTTCTGGGACGCTTCTCAAACGCACCGCATCGCAGCCGTAACGTGCCGCATACACGTGTAAACGAGGCTTTAAGCTACTGAATAGTACAGCACGGAGGTACATCCAACAAACTTTTACAAATTACAGTTTCAAATAATGTACATTTTCTGAACAAGAATACGACAACAAAAGCTCATTTCGTGTCAGTAAAGCTATTAATAGAAAATTAAAAAGTGTCTTTGGACAAATATAAATTTGGGCTAAGCCAGAATGTTTACAATGTCTGGCTCCGCCCCTGTCAGGTAACAAAACTGACAAAAAATAAATTATTTCACCCCAATGATACTAAAACATGGACTGACATTGATTTTTAAAATTAGGGTTACCAAACATTTTCTCCGCACACACGCGCAAACTGAAATTTTTACAAAGTCTCACTCCAGCCAAAGTCCAAAACTTGGCAACCCTGTCAACTTCTTGCATGTCATGTGCAGGGCTCCATATTGTTCAACTTCATAGAGCGCTGCACAGACCTATCGGCGGCTGAGTTTAAGCAGTGCATGCTGGTTAAATTTTGTCCAACTTGAGACAGCAGTTTCTCAAGTAGCTGCACGAGTTCTGATGACAACACAGCTGTTCCATGATTGGCCGGATTCACCGTATGAAAACGATCATGTGTTTTGTATTCTGAAAACTTCAGTTCCACCGAAGAATATACACTAACAAGAAGTGACAGTCAATGGAACGTTACATTGCAACACCGGCGCCCAGCAGCAGCCTTGCATTTCCCCCATTTTGGGGTTCCAACATATATCAGAAAAACTGGGAATGTTGGACAATAAATATATGAATATAACAGCTTGATTTTGCAGTGTTGTCTAATGTCCATCTGAGCTTAGAACCCAAGAGGCAACACTTTGATCCTTTTGGGTAACAGCCACTAGATGGCGCTCCGGTAGCGTGGCTACCATTATGGGCTGAAAATACTAACTGGACCATAGAATTCTTCACATTTCACCCAAAATCGGTTGTCTGGCTATCACCAGACCAAGCTCAATTTAAAATTGAACATTGGTCTGGGGAGTTTGCTATGTATTTTCTACTGCACAAGAGGCATTATCAACGAGCATTATTCACGCAATTGGATAGTCCTTCAACCAATCAGATCAACGATCCGGGTGACGTACTTTGCAGAGCAACGTGAAAACTCCAGACTGGTTTAGTTTGTATTGGTTTGTAGCATTGATTAGCGGTTTGCAGAAGCAGCAATGGCATTGAGCGATTTTTGCAGGTTGTGCACAAAAAAAAAAAAAAAAAAAAAACATGAAAGTGAGTGGTATTTACACCCACTCGAGCGATTTGTTTGCTAAACTAAAGAAGTCATTCAGCATCGTCGAGAGGTTAAAAGGAATTGGATTGACAGTCGTGCTTGCCGGCGCTTCTCTGTCGTCATTGTTATACCCACCAATAGCGAGCAAGGTGGATAAAGCCAGTCTGTGATTGGTTCCCACAAAAGTGTAACAGAAGCAGTAGAAATGAATGTACAGGTTTCCAGACTGAGTCGCCGGGCGAAATTAAATCGAAGCGCAATAGTTTTTTTTAAATTAAGTCACCAGTAAATTGTATGGCTCCTACAGTAAATGTTGTATTGTTTTGTTGTATATGTTTTATTTTACCAGTTGTGGAATCCAACCATTCAACCATCTGAGGTAACGTAGTTGGCCTACTTTGAGTATTTCCATTTTATGCAACTTTACACATTTATTAATAGTAAGTTTATAATTAATACATTTAAGATCATCATGTTTTCAGCGAACAATATATTTTAGACCTAGTGGAGTAATAGTGATAATATCTAGGTCTGAATTGAAATAGGCTGTACGTTTTAATGGATCACGCAAACATAATAATCTTATAATACATGATGCATTTCTGTGTCCACTTTGCTTCAATGGACATTAGACAACACTGCAAAATCAAGCTGTTATATTCATATATTTATTGTCCAACATTCCCAATTTTTCTGATGCATGTCCTTAATTTAATTTTATATGTTGGTAATAATTCAGTGTTTATAAGCCTTTTAAAGAATTTTAACCCAAACTGACTGGGTTTCTAGAGAGCAAAGGTTTTGTGAAAAAAGTGGAAGACTTAAACACAAAGTGTGTAAAATAAACTGTAAAAAGGATTTGATGATTACTAGTGATAGTATTTTATTCTGTGTTATCATCATTCAGGTTGGATATCAGCTTTAATGTACTTTTTAACAAAGCAGCTGATTTTGCCATAGAAACTAGTGGACTGACGACTCTCTTTCACCCCAAAATGGCGGAAACGCAGGGCAGCAGCTGAGCGCCGGTGTTGCAATGGAACGTTCTATTAAGTTTCGCTTCTTGTTAGTGTATACTCTTTGACGCGGGTACTCTCGCCGATTGGTTGCATCCAGCTGCAGCCGATGTCAAACACACCTATGTTCTCATTGGTTGTTCAAGTCTGGTGATTGTCAGTTCTGTTTTCTCATTTGTTCATTTTCCTGATTGTGTTCACAGGTACATTGTTTTATCACTAGTCTTGTGTATTAGTAGCCCTTATGTCACCAATGTCTCTATAGCTTTGTTCTGTGTAACCTTGTAGGTGAGTTTTGTTCATGGTTATGTGAAGTCTGTGTATATTGTATTTCATGGTTTTTGGATTAAATAACATGGGTTCACTTCAACTTGCCTGCAGTAGATTTGTTATAATGTCAATGTTGCAAAATTTGTCAAATATGAAACAAAGTTGAATCAGCCAGGTTTGCAGAAAACAGTTGTCATGACCTAGCTTAATTTAGTTGAAGTTTTCTCATTCAATAGTGAAGAACAGTCAAAACAAGATTACTGAATACTTACTGTATTTTAAATGCCAAGTAAACAAGCCAAAGATGACCATGGCAAAAGGTGACCATGGCAAAAAAAAAAAAACACTCTGTCATGTGACAAGTGGAGGGAGAGAAGGAAGGAAAAAAAAAGGAAAAAAAAAAAAAAAAAAAAAACCTTGGAAGAAACCAGGCTCAGTCAATGGGCCGGCTCTCCTCTGGTCATGTCTTGAAACCATGGAATGCTTTTAGTTGCATGCATCCTGGCACCGTAAACCATCCTGTCACAAATAGCATATGCACGCAACAGGAAGTAAGTGCGCAAGACTGTCCCATGTCTTAAAAATGCCCAAGTGCAGTGCCTTTAACGCACACTAAACCCACACTCTTTAATCTTTAGACGCACACTCACAATCATTAATACCACTTCTAAGCGGTATTCATGGCTAAGCGTATCCCATCATGCATTATGTTTGGCAACGCGCATGTCCTGAAATCGCGAGATGTCAAGTAAAAAATTTGTCTGTAAGTTACAGTTTTTTCCAATTGCTAACACACAATTTTTCAAACTAGTCTGGTTTTATCAAAACACTTAACACAATTCACAAAACCACACACCCAAACTGCAAAATACCTCATATATCCTGCAAAATGAAGCACTGCAACCGAAACTACACAGAGCATTATCAAAATCAAACTTTTGCATGAAATGGCACACACTTCATTCATATTACCAGATTTTTGCCTAACCACCTACACACTGTTGGGCATAATGAAAAGCACCCCCATCTTTAGTATGCTTTGCCATAATACTAAAATATGTATCAGATTGTTCACATGCACAGAAATATTTGCAGATACACACACATGCTGTTGCAACATTTTTATTTTTTTTCCTTCACTACAGTAAACAAGTCAGTACAACATATGCACAGCAGATATATTTACATGGGACTGAACAAAAATTCTTACAAAAAAAGTAAACTGAAAAAGAAAATTTCTGAAAAAAATATTACAGTAAAAAAAAAAAAAAAAAAAAAAAAAAAGGGCAAGAAAAATAATTAGGCAGCATCTTGCCGCACAGCCGGGTCTGGCCACAACGCCTCGTCAACATCACAGGCAATATCTTCCCTTGCCAGACATCGAGGGAAGAAGCGCCTTGAGTGCCTTATCCATCCCTGAATTGCACCCACATCAATCTCATCACATGCCTCTTCCATGGCCTGCACAAGAGGCATGCGCACAAAGGGCTGCCGGTCGTATACCTTCCACCGCCATGCCGAAAAGAATTCTTCTATGGGGTTCAGAAATGGTGAGTATGGTGGGAGGTATTGCACGAGAAATGTTGGGTGGTCAGCAAACCAGTTTTGGACTGGGGCTGCACGATGAAAGCTCACGTTGTCCCGTACTACAACGTACCGGTTTCTTTGATGGTCTGCATCATTCATACGCTCTGGTGGTATGAGAATGTTGTGAAGTCTGTCCAGAAATGTGAGAATATGGGCTGTGTTGTATGGTCCAAGTTTGGCATGACGGTGGAGGACACCATGCATATTGGAGATGGCAGCGCACATTGTGATGTTCCCACCACGTTGGCCAGGAACATCTATAATGGCTCTGTGGCCAATGAGGTTTCTCCCTCTTCTTCTGGTCTTTGCTAGGTTGAACCCAGCCTCATCTATAAAGATGAACTCATGTGGGATTGCATGAGCATCCATTTCCAGTACTCCCTGAAAACAAAGAACAAAAATCACTCAATATGGTGTTATCCAGTACACTGGGAAACAATGTTGTGTGTAGTGTACTGCAGTCAATATAGTACTTACATCCACATATGCTTGTCTAAACTCTTTGTTTCTTTGAGAGTTTCTCTCAAACGGCACCTTATAAAGTTGTTTCATTCTGATTTGGTTTCGCTTGAGAATGCGAGCCAATGTGGACAGACTAACTCGTTGAATGTTGTTGAATAAGGTGTTGTCTTGGATGATGTGGCTTTGAATTTCTCGTAATTTGATTTCATTATTTTCCAAAACCAAGTTTACAATGGCAGCTTCCTGTACCCCGGTGAACATTTGGCCCCTTCCTCCACCATGGTGTCGTCTCAGTCCTTTAGAAAAAATAAAATAAAAATATATATAGGGCTTGGACAATGCAGCCTAAATATTTTCCCCCACAGTAGAGTACATTGTACAGGAAACTTGTACAGTTCATGAATGGCTGATGTCATACACTAAGTAAACAGGTGTCACCCAACTGATACACTATGACATGGGGTATACTACATGTGTACTACATGAAATTTTGGTTACATACCTGTTCTCCAGTCTAAAGGTCCGGATGACAGAGGCGACATTAAAACGGCTCAAGTTTGGCTGCACTCTCTGTCCAGCCTCACGCATTGTCAACCCATGGTTGATGACATGATCTACTAAGGTTGCTCTGATTTCATTTGAAAGTGTTTGTCTTCTTTGGCCATGAACTCCTCTACCTGCTCTACCCCTACCTCTCACTCTTCCTCCCCCTCTTATTCTCAACCTCCCTCTTCCTCTTCCTCTCTCTGCAATGTCTTCCATTGTTGTTGTAAAAAAAAGGTTCTCACCTGTGGTCTTTTCATAGTGCTTACATCCTGATTGAAGTGTTAACAATTAACCACTGAGGTGTTTGGCCAGGTGGCACATGTAATTGGCCAATTAGCTCATGTAGTGTCATTTTGAATGGCAGTGTTTTGAAATGGCAAACATGTGACTTTATGTCAGATTGTTGTGTCTTATGCAGAGAACTGTATTTAGTGAATTTAAAAAGTGCTATTTTGAAATGCAAAATGTGTGTAAAACAGAAAAGGTGTTTAGACTTTTGGAGACTTGAGAAGAAGTTTTGCTCTCTGTGTGTCAGTTTAAATAATTGTGCTGTGCATGTCATTTTAGTGTGTTAGCAATTGGAAAAAACTGTAAATTATATATTACATATAATTTGGTAGTAAAACAAAGTTTTTTTGCTTTTTTAACACTTGAAGCAATTTTAAAATTGTGTCTTCTGTTAGTTACATAGCAACATCTAAACAGACATTTAGAAGTGTATTTTAAAATGCAAAGAATTGAAAATAAAAATAATAATAGTTTTTTACGATTGCTTACACACTAAAATTAAACTTTTCCCACAATTAGCAAAACCGTACACTCAAGGAGCAAAACACAAAGCTAGATCTGCACAACTATAAGCACATTCTCAGCCTCACACTTTTTGCAAAACACTACACTTATTGTTTTGCACAACACTAAACACAATTCTCTACATTACACACAGAAATCTAACATAATGTCACTTCTTTGCCATTTTAAGACACTGCTGTCCAAAATACCACACATATAAACCAATTGATCAAACACAGCCGTCAGGTATTCAGACACTCAGGTGCTTAACTGTAAACTCAACAATCAGGTGCAAGTACTATAAAAAGGCAAAAGGTGAGTTTATGTATCTTCAACAAAATGGAAGGCAATGCTGCAGTAAGAGGGAGAGGGAGAAACATTATTTCATAAGGGACAATGTAAATTTCCATCTATTTGCTTTGGTCCAAAACTGGTTTCATTAGCGTCCACAATTTTCACTCCAATACATTCTACCATACTGTCCCTTCCTTAAACCCATTGAGGAGTTTTTGTTTTGTTTTTGTTTGTTTTTTTTTTGGCATGGCGGTGGAAGGTTTACGATCTCCAGCCCTATATCAGGATATCCCTCATTCAAGCCATGGAGAAGGCCTGACCTAATTGATGCTGGGTCTGTGCAAGGATGGATTCACCTTTCAAGAAGATCCTTCCCTTGCTGTCTTACGAGGGAGGACATCGCCTGTCATGTGGATGAAGTGCTATGGCCAGATCCAGCTAGGCCAAGAGATGATGCTAAGGTGTTTTTTCTATTTTTATTTTTATTTTTTTTCCATTTAAAATCATGCTTTGTTTTGTCTCCACAATTTTTTTGTTTTGTTTGTGTAATACATTGTATTTAGAATATGTTCTGATTTTCAGTGCAATATATATATATATATATATATATATATATATATATATATATATATGTACTTTACTCTAACAATATCTCTGAAAAAATCAAACCCAGACTATATAATTAGAAAAGTATAAAAGTTACAAGTGTTTAAGATTGAGCACAGCAGTGTGTAAATGAATCAAACAGAATCAGAATGTATGAACCATGTGTGTTCCATACGGTGTCAAAGTTGGGTTTTGTTAAATTAATGTAAAGTTTTGAATGAAGTGTTTCATTTTGCAAATGATCTGAAGTGTTGTGCTAATTTGGTGTAGGGTTGTGTTAATTGTGTGTAGTGTTTTGACAAACCGAGCCCTGTTTTCAAAACTGTGCTTAAGCAATCGTAAAAAACTGTAAATATTTTCATCAATGTGCAGTACTGATCTTGTGTTTTTTTATATATATATATATATATATATATATATATATATATATATATATATATATATATATATATATATATATATATATATATATATATATATTCATGTACTTTACTCTAACAATATCTCTGAAAAAATCAAACCCAGACTATATAATTAGAAAAGTATAAAAGTTACAAGTGTTTAAGATTGAGCACAGCAGTGTGTAAATGAATCAAACAGAATCAGAATGTATGAACCATGTGTGTTCCATACGGTGTCAAAGTTGGGTTTCGTTAAATGAATGTAAAGTTTTGAATGAAGTGTTTCATTTTGCAAATGATCTGAAGTGTTGTGCTTCTTCGGTGTAGGGTTGTGTTAATTGTGTGTAGTGTTTTGACAAACCGGGCCCTGTTTTCAAAATTGTGCTTAAGCAATCGTAAAAAACTGTAATAAAAAAGCTCTGTAAACGCTTGCAGTTTTTCCAAGACTATAAGTGTGTTCCATCGGGTAATCAAAAGTTCTACACACACTTGCAGTCTTCACGCCTACTTGAACACTTGAGCCAAATACAGGAAATACATTGTGTAAGTAAACAAGTGTTTAAGACAGTTTGAGACATGCACTCGCGAACTTCCCCTAAACACTTTCCCTCGGGGGAATCTCTGCCGCCATTTTGAAGTGCCTTCCACTTCGTGAAGTGGATGAGGGAAGTTTATATGGACAGACCCTCGTTCCCTCAATTTTAACAAAAATTAACTTAAATTTTAGACTTAAATTTTAAGTCTACTTCATATGTACACTTCAGGCAGCTCCATAACCAACAATGCAACACGATTATGACGTCACTGCATATCGCATTTAAATTACCCCACCACAAACAACACTATGATATATTATTTTTTTAAAACATTTAAAACACACATATATACATATAAAATGCTGTATTAAACAATTTTGTAAGGGGAAAAAATAAATAATAAATCAGCTCCATTGCAGATTCAGTGATCAAGGGCTTAGGATGTTCCAGTTCAGCCCATTGCATAGGTTCCGCCAGTAGTGGGCACTTGTGCAACATAAGCAATGACGTACATCCGAGTCAACGAGACTGGGGGAAATTAGCGAGGGAAGGGCATTTAAAAAACGAACTGGAACGCAGCCAATAACTGCAAGTGTGGGTATCTGGACAGGGTATTTCTCTCATGCACACCTCCATGTTTAGTTCTTAGCATTTGTGTTTGTATTTTGGAAACAAAGTATATAAAAATCCTCCTCCACACTGCAAGATGATCAGCACTTTGAATATATTCCCCTAGAAATAGTAGACCATCCTGGGGCACGTTCAAGCTCAAACCGGTGTGCAACGTTTTGCTACGGTGTCCGTGTTGAACGACATGTTTCCTGGAAACGGTGTGCAACGGTGTGCAACAGGTTTGAGATACGTTTTCTCTTGTTTGGTGGGTGTGTCAAAAATGTTAGCCCAATCAGCATCAACATGCATATAAACCACGCGGTATTAAAGAAACAGCTCTTAAATGTAATTAAAATCAAAATTCACAAGAGCAAGTATATTGTTTGCACATGTTTATTTACATTAATGGCAAAATAACTTAAATAATAAGAGCACGAGTATAGATCTGGAACTTCTTTAAGTCTAAATATCATTTAGTAATTGCATTGTCTTCTGGTCCATATCCTTTCCTTAGGAAGGTGTGATAGACACTGA
Organism: Chanodichthys erythropterus; assembly: GCF_024489055.1. Taxonomy (NCBI): domain Eukaryota; kingdom Metazoa; phylum Chordata; class Actinopteri; order Cypriniformes; family Xenocyprididae; genus Chanodichthys; species Chanodichthys erythropterus. Next base: position 26,398,997 of record NC_090224.1, on the reverse strand, counting down.
TTAATGTGATAAACATAAACATTTCTATACTTATATATTTTGTTATTGTATTGTGGAGTGATACTTTCATAAACCTTTATAAACATAAAGACACATGTTGGATCACAATAATTAGAAACGGTTTTCACAAATCTCTTCACTCTTTTGAGATGTTTTATTCTGGACGGCAAGGGGCAGTGACTGTAACATCGAGTGTATTTTGCAGTATTACAGTTTTTTACGATTGCTTAAGCACAATTTTGAAAACAGGGCCCGGTTTGTCAGAACACTACACACAATTAACACAACCCTAGACCAAAGTAGCACAACACTTCAGATCATTTGCAAAATGAAACACTTCATTCAAAACTTTACATTCATTTAACAAAACCCAACTTTGACACCGTAAGGAACACACATGGTTCATACATTCTGATTCTGTTTGATTCATTTACACACTGCTGTGCTCAATCTTAAACACTTGTAACTTTTATACTTTTCTAATTATATAGTCTGGGTTTGATTTTTTTCAGAGATATTGTTAGAGTAAAGTACATGAATATATATATATATATATATATATGATGTCCTTTCACGCAAGACAGCGAGGGAAGAATCTTCTTGAAAGGTGAATCCATCCTTGCACAGATCCTGCATCAGTTCGGTCAGGCCTTCTCCATGGCTTGAATGAGGCACATCCTGACAGAGGGCTGGAGATTGTAAACCTTCCATGCCAAAACAAACAAACAAACAAACAAACAAACAAAAAACTCCTCAATGGGTTTAAGGAAGGGACCGTATGGTGGGAGGTATTGGAGTGAAAATTGTGGATGCTAATGAAACCAGTTTTTTGACCAGGGCAGATTTACATTGTCCCATATGACAATGTATCTCATCTGCTCTGCATCCATTTGCTCTTCTGCTGTGACGATTTTGTGCAGTCTGTCTAAAATGTGAATATGTGGGCCGTGTTGTAAGAGCCTAAGTTGGCATGCTGGTGGAGGACCACATTCTGCGTGATTGCAACATACATTGGGATGTTACCACCACGTTGGCCCGGGACATTCAAAATGATTCAAAATGATGTTTCTCCCTCTCCCTCTTACTGCAACATTGCCTTTCATTTAGTTGAAGACTCATAAACTGACTTTTTGCCTTTTTATAGTACTATAGCACCTGATTGTTGAGTTTACAGTTAAGCACCTGAGTGTCTGCACACCTGATGGCTGTGTTTGATCAATTGGTTTATAGGGGTGGTATTTTGGAAAGCAGTGTCTTGAAATGGCAAAGAAGTGACATTATGTTTGATTTCTGTGTCTAATGTAGAGAAGTGTGTTTAGTGTTGTGCAAAACAATGTGTGTAGTGTTTTGCAAAAAGTGTGAGGCTGAGAATGTGCTTATAGTTGTACAGATCTAGCCTTGTAAGGTTTTGCTAATTGTGGGAAAAGTTTAATTTTAGTGTGTAAGCAATCGTAAAAAACTGTAAACACGTATTTACCAACTTCATCAGGCTCCTTCTCAGCTGCCATAGTTGCATCTCTTGCGTCATCAGAACAGGGTGTTCAACGTACCACCGTTTCCGTTTAAAAAACGTTTTGCAACGATTTGTCGGGGCTGAACGCAGCCCTGGAATATGTGATGCTCATTTCAACATACAATAATATGGATTTGGAACACAAATTAAGGCAGAGATTCTCAGAGTATGTACCAACCACAATGTACAGTGCAAATTGTGTAGTAAATTACTGGCTACCAAGAGCATGAACATTCAAGAGATATTTAGAATCCAAACACTTATTTTGCACACCACTGGAACACTGCAGTTCACTGTGATATTAGTCTGAATAGAAGACAATGTTTGTTTACTTTCTTAAAATAAAGTTTTTTGTACTGTGCTGGGTCACTGCTTGATAGGATAGGTTGTATACCTGGATAGATACTCTTTTGGGGTGTACAATGCTTTTAAAGAAACAAGTCTGGAAAATCATTAAGTTTGTCAAAACGGGTGGAGTCTCTTTAATTTCCTGCTCTTGAAAAAGGCACATCAGAAAACCAATAAGTATTCTGGAGTGTGACGAGCAGGGCGGGCGAGAGCCGTGAGGGAACGGCGCGAGGCCGGTGACGCGAGTGATAATGAGCGTCACCTGCGAGGGTCTGCCGGCATTACTTTCGTTTTGTTTGTTTATTTTATATTAAAGTTTTGTTGAATGTTCGCCGGTTCCCGCCTCCTTCTTCCCACATCTACTAACCTTGTTACATTGGTGCCGAAACCCGGGAGGAAGGAGGGACATGCTGTCGGAGAGCCCTCGCTGCTGAGGGGGATCGCGGTGCTGCGGAGTTCGGGCAGCGCGGAAGTGAAGACCGCGAAAGGCTGCCCGAGGCGGTGGTGCTGGAGCCTTGTGAAAGGTGGGACGGAGACCCGGATGCCGTGCTCCTGGGACGAGGTGGGGTGGCTGCCGTCCTGGACCTGGAGGGAGCGGAGGAGTCGCCGCCGTCTGCCGTGGGCCGGAGCCTGCTGCCGTCCGCCATGAAGGGGAGGAGCAGGGGACGGGGGACTCGCTGCCGGCTGCCCTCAGTCGGAGGAGCCATCGCCGGCCGCCAGGAGGCGGTCGAGGATCGGGCCGTCCACCGAGCGTCCAGTGCCACCGCATGGCACCGCGAAGAAGAGCCTCTTGGCAGGCTGAGGACCGAGCGGCAGTGTGTCTGGGAGCCGGACCCAGCATTTTTTTTTTCTTTCTTTTTCCTCTCTCCCCTCTCTCGTCCTGTCGCTCCCCTTGCTTCCGTCTCCTTTCTCTCGTCTCGTCTGTCCTTACCCCCAGGTGCTGCGGCCGCCGAGACAGGCCCCGGGGGGGAGTAAAGCGCAGTCTCGGAGGTACCCCCCGGCCTGCGAGGGGCGTTGGGGGTATGTGACGAGCAGGGCGGGCGAGAGCCGTGAGGGAACGGCGCGAGGCCGGTGACGCGAGTGATAATGAGCGTCACCTGCGAGGCGTGCCGGCCTCGAGTCTCTCACGGAGGAGCTCCGGAGGCATAAAAGGAGGAGCGACATCAGTGAAGGACGAGAGAGGACCAGGCCTGGACTTTATTTTATGTTTTGTTATGTTTGGGTGGCCGGCAGACGTCCGCGAGGGTCTGCCGGCATTACTTTCGTTTTGTTTGTTTATTTTATATTAAAGTTTGGTTGAATGTTCGCCGGTTCCCGCCTCCTTCTTCCCATATCTACTAACCTCGTTACATGGAGGTTTCAAAGTTTTTCAGCAATGGAGTTGGTGGTTTTCAGTTGTGTTGGATTGTTGCTGCTTACAGAAACTGATTTGTGTTTAGCACAGTGGTCAGGTTTTCAGTGAGGCCAGGATCCAGTTAGATTCCAGCAACAAAAGCCACCAGTTTTAGCTCCTCAGCAAGCTGTCCAAGATCCACAAGCATCAGCATCTTTTAGGCCTACAATGAGCTCTGTTGGGGCTGATCCATAGAAGCTTCTTCAAGAGCCAAACAACTAATGCAGGGTCCCACAGTGCCTCTGACATGGCATTTTCCAGTAATGCCAGAAGAATGCCAACAGCCAGATGTGCCTTTTGAGCTGTGTGTATCTATAGCTATTGTGAATGTTGCAGCACAATGTGGAGAGAACTTTGTGCATGTTGAGGTTAAGAAGGATTTCTTTGGTACTGGTCAACTTGTGAATCCTTCATTCCTCACTTTATGAGGCTGTACAGCTGTAGGTGAAGATCCAGAAGCTCAAGTCTTTATCAAGTCTTTGCACTGTAAAAAATGTACCCGTAAATTTACGGTAAAATACTGGCAGCTGTGGTTCCAGCACTTTACCGTAATTTTACGGTTTCAACACAGTTTTTCCATTTTACGGTTCAACACTGTTTTTCCGTTTTACGGTTTTAATACTGTTTTTACATTTTACGGTTATAATACCGTTTTTCCATTTTACGGTTTCAACACTGTTTTTCCATTTTACAGTCGTGCTGTAATTTCACAGTAAAATACTGGCAGCTGTGGTTCCAGCCATTTACCGTAATTTTACGGTTTCAACACTGTTTTATATCGTACTTGCAGCAATGGTTACAGCTATAATTCTACATTACAGAAAAATTAAAACAATACATAATACATAATTAACACATCTCTAGTAAATCTAGTATATAATGCAATGTCAAACTATTTTTCACTAGATGGAGAGAAAATAAATAAAGAAGAAATAGATTATGGTGCATCATTTGCTATTTATTAAAACATGCAAAACATAGGCATTGACAAATTGACTGAAACTGACCCAAACTGATTATCAACATAAATACAAACAATAAGTTAAAGGGTTAGTTCACCCCAAAATTAAAATTCTGTCATTAAATACTCACCCTCATGTTATTCCAAACCCGTAAGGCTTTCGTTCATCTTCCGAACACAAATAAAGATCTTTTTAATTACAGAAGCTATCAGATTTCCATCCATTGACTGCCTTTTTATCTACCACTTTGATGCTTCAAAACCTTCATAAAGAGATAGGACAACTACACCATATGAATCGAGCGGTTTAGACCAAATTTTCTGAAGAGACTTGATTGCTTGTTATGATGAAAAGATTTAATTTAGGCTTTTACTCGCATGTAAACATTGATCAGCAAACATAAGCAGAAGCTCAACATAACTTGAATAATGCACAAGAACAAACCTCTTCCGGAAGCTCAAACATGCTGAGTAACCAATGAGGTTCATTCTCGAAGCAGGTTAGGTTGAGCTTCTGCTTATATGTTCTCTGATCAATGTTTACGTGCAAGTAAAAGCCTAAATTAATTATTTTCATCATAACAAGTGATTAGTATGCTCATAAGGATTAGTTTTCCAATCTCTTTATAAAGTTTTTGAAGCATCAAAGTGGTAGTTACAAAGGCAGTCAATGGATGGAAATCTGACAGCATTATATCATTAAAAAGATTATAATTTGTGTTCCAAAGATAAACAAAGGTCTTACGGGTGTGGAACGACATGAGGGTGTGTAATTAATGACAGAAATTTTATTTTGGGGGGAACTAACCCTTTAAGAAAAGGGAAAATAGCACTTGCTTTAACCAACACAAATATTTTTGAATTTGTTAAAAAAATTGAATTATCATTTTATCCCACAAATGCCTTTCTTCAGCAGAACACAAACATTCTTAGAATCAGTATCAGAGCCCTGGTGAGAAGCACTAGTTTAAAGTTGAGAATGTTTTAGTTATTGATTTGTTTCTTTAATCACAATGGTGGAAGCCATTTTCTTGCATTGTATGCATCCTACAAAGCTTGAATTTCCTCCAGATTAAAAATATGCTTTTGTGTTCTTATAAAGAAAGTCATATACACCATTGGATGGCATCAGGGTAAGTAAATAATGAAACTATTTATTTTTGAAACCAAACTGCAATAAAACAATGAAAAACAATGTCAAAGAGAAAAGTGTAAATTGTATAGTCTGATGAGAGAAACTGTAAGTTAAAGGATTAGTTCACTTTCAAGTAAAATTTTCCTGATAATTTACTCGCCCCCATGTCATCCAAGATGTCCATGTGCTTCTTTCTTCAGTCAAAAAGAAATGAAGGTTTTTGATGAAAACATTCCAGGATTATTCTCCTTATAGTGGACTTCAATGGCCTCCAAATGGTTGAAGGTCAAAATTACAGTTTCAGTGCAGCTTCAAAGAGCTTTAAATAATACCAGATGAGGAATAGGGGTCTTATCTAGCATAACGATATGTCATTTTCGAAAAATGCAAATGTATGTGCCAAGTGGTTCCACCCAAAGCGCACTTTCGTATTCTTCAAGCTTACGCTGTATGTCCTACGCCTTCCTTATTTAACTTACGGAATGAATGCGGCCATAAGTAGAAAAGGGAATGTGTAGGACATACAGCCTAAGCTTTTTGAAGAACACGAAATTGTGGTTTTGGCGGAACCACTTGGAAGGCGATCATGTGTGTTTATAAAGCATAGACAGTTATATGCAGTTATTTTTTTTTAGAAAATGACCGATTGTTTCGCTAGATAAGACCCTTATTTCTCGTCTGGTATCGTTTAAAGCCCTTTGAAGCTGCACTGAAACTGTAATTTTGACCTTCAACCGTTTGGAGACCAGTGAAGTCCACTATAAGGAGAATAATCCTGGAATGTTTTCATCAAAAACCTTAATTTCTTTTTGACTGAAGAAAGACAGACATGAACATCTTGGATGACATGGGGGTGAGTAAATTATTAGGAAAAATTTATTTGAAAGTGAAATAATCCTTTAACCTTTAGAAAAGATTACATTACACCAACTTTGGATAGATCTGGAAAGAGGTCTGATGAAACTGGTCAACACGCCCAGGTCTGAGAAGAAAACATATTAAGAAAATGTTAGTGACTATATATATTGCACATGGAAAAGACAGTTATTATTAACACTACACACAGTTTTAAATTGAACAGAAACTGAACTGTTTAGTTGAGTTTTTTTTTTTTTTTACATAATTAGAAACTTGTAAACTACATAAAAGAGGGTGTTTTTTTACATTAGAAAAAAAAAAAAAGACAAAATATCATCTTAACAAAAGCAGGGGTGTGCAAAAGATTGTGTGAATGTCTGTTTTCCAGGTAGCCACAGAAGAGTGAATAATTATTGATTGATTGATTGATTGATTGATTGAGTGAGTGAGTGAGTGAGTGAGTGAGTGAGTGAGTGAGTGAGTGAGTGAGTGAGTGAGTGAGTGAGTGAGTGAGTGAGTGAGTGTCTGAAAGCTATGGGTGTATTCTGCATATGCTACTGGAAACATGCATGTGAATTTGCATGTGCCTCATAAATGCACAGATAGCACTGCATGTGTTACATGTGTGCATAAAGTTTGCAAAAGTACATAACTCTGATTTTACTAGGAATACATGTAAATCAATTTAAAGGCTCCTATAAAAGAAAATCAAACCACTTTTGCAATATTACCTGTTTATACTTGTAACGAAGCGGGACTGAGGCAGAGATCCAAATGCAGCATTTTATTAAAGTAGAGTGGTCGTACAGGCAGGGTCAAAACATGAACAAACAGGAACAGTAAGGAACAGGCAGAATCGTAGTCAGGGTACAGGCAGTAGATCGAGGCAGGCGGATATCATACACAGAACGCTATACCAGGCAAGGGTCAGGACAGGCAGCAACGGGTCAGTACACAGGAACAGGCAAGATCAAACACAGGCAGACAGGATACAAGGTACGCTCAGAATTGTCACTAGGAATCAAGACTGGCAGGGAGGATTGTGGGAAGTGTAGTCCGGGAACAGACAGGATTGTAACAGGAACAGATGGTGATCATGACAGAATGTCCCCCTCCCGGAAGGTGCGTCCTCGCGCCGTAAATGGCACGAATAGGGAGGGGGGGTGGGTGCATTGGAGTCTGGATGGGAGCAGTGCAAGTCCCAAGATAGCCACGGTGGGTCAGGTAGCCTGGGCAGCCACGGAGGGTCAGGCGGCTCGGGCGACCACGGCGGGTCAGGCGGCTCGGGCGACCACGGCGGGTCAGGCGTGGTCAGTGACCACTGACCGCTCCACTGGTCAGTAGTCAGTGGAGGATCATTCATGCTGGAACGCAATCCTCTCCGCTCTCTGACAGGACCAGCGACGTGACGTTGCTCTGGGCGATCAGCGGAGACGTGACGTTGCTCTTGGCGATCAGCGGAGACGTGACGTTGCTCTGGGCGATCAGCGGAGACGTGACGTTGCTCTGGGCGATCAGCGGAGACGTGACGTTGCTCTGGGCGATCAGCGGAGACGTGACGTTGCTCTGGGCGATCAGCGGAGACGTGACGTTGCTCTGGGCGATCAGCGGAGACGTGACGTTGCTCTGCGCGATCAGCGGAGACGTGACTTGGTTCAAGGTAATCAGTGCTGACCCGACTTGGTGTTGTTATTGTGGTGACCGCCATTTTGTGAGTGTCATCTGGCACGGCGGCCATTACACAACCAGACGAGGAATCGCGTTCCTCCGTGACACCCACAGTAAACGGAGAGCCAACAGTCAACAAAGCATAATCCAAAAAGTGACTGAGGGTGGAACGGGGTCCATTGCGAACTAATTGTTCTTTCAGTGGCTGGTTTACTCCATCACAAAAAAAGTCAATAAGTACGCAGTCCGGAAGATCAGAGAGGTAAGCAATGTCTAGATATTCCTGCACATATTCCTCTAACGAACGCGTGCCCTGCGTACTCCATAATAATAGTTGCATAATGTCCATACCGTGCAAATGCTCTCTGGGAAAGCTGCTGTATCGTGGTGGCGGCGAAGTCTTCTGTAACAAAGCGGGACTGAGGCAGAGATCCAAATGCAGCATTTTATTAAAGTAGAGTGGTCGTACAGGCAGGGTCAAAACAGGAACAAACAGGAACAGTAAGGAACAGGCAGAATCGTAGTCAGGGTACAGGCAGTAGATCGAGGCAGGCGGATATCATACACAGAACGCTATACCAGGCAAGGGTCAGGGCAGGCAGCAACGGGTCAGTACACAGGAACAGGCAAGATCAAACACAAGCAGACAGGATACAAGGTACACTCAGAATTGTCACTAGGAATCAAGACTTCGCAGTGAGGTGGTGTGTGTGTGAGTCTTTTATAGTCCTGGTAATAAGCTGCAGCTGGGTGTAGTGATTAGTGAGGAGTGTGTGCATGGCTGTATGTGGCGACAGGTGATTGGTGTAGAGTGAACATGTGACTGGCAGGGAGGATTGTGGGAAGTGTAGTCCGGGAACAGACAGGATTGTAACAGGAACAGATGGTGATCATGACAATACTACAGCTGTTCAAGGCAGTAGTTCCAGGCATCTTTAGGGTTTATTTGACCGCAGTACAGTTCCATATCACTTCGCCAAACCATTTAAGGCATCTCAAAGGTCCTTAGAGCCTAAAAACCGCAAAAGAACCAAACCCCACAAAGAAATTGATCAAGCAAATAAATATAACAAACAAGAGGATAAAAATGAAAAACCTTTTCCATGTTTTACTGTCTAACCCATACTCTCATTCTCCCACTCTTTATCACATACAAACGCACACACATATAGTGCAGACGCACATAGACTTAAACATACACTGAAACTTTATCAATAAAATAATTTTGCAATTAAAAAGCACTGTGACATTTCTCAGATGTGATGTAATAATGTAAGTTCTAAAATGACGCTCTTAATTAGCAACGGAGGACTGGAATGAGATGTGTAATAAATACATTTACATACAATATCGTTTTACCTGAAAAATGTCTTGAAATACAACATCTGAACAATATCTTGTGGCGTGATGACCGAGGAGGAATAACGTTACCTGACGACGGGCCGCTTCGAGTCGTGGCTGCATTACAATCTTGGATAGGCCTATGCATTGTTTTTCTAGTAATTCAGCGGCACGTCGTCAGTTATTCCAAAACCTAACGTTAAAATCGGAGTTTGGAGAACACTAACTACTGAAATGCCTCACCATTGATAACTGTCTATCTGTCTCTTTTACAGTCTATGGTCTGTCTTTCAGTAACACGCGACTCGCGCCAACCGCCAAAAATATCTCAAGAGCCACAAAAAAAGCGATTTTACAAGTTGAGTGCAACATAAAAGAACAACAAAGAAATAATCTTACCTTGAACAGTTTCCTTCTTTAGCACACGCAGACGAAGAGATTCAGTCGGTTAACCGCAGCGCTTTCTGCAGGAGTTTGAATGAGGCTCGTTGAAGATGCTCCGCCCCCATGTGCTGTTTTTTACAGTATTAGGCCGTTTTTCTTACGAACAAACCTTTTTACTGTTAAGTGCTGTAAATTTACTGCAAGTAATTAATTTACCAACCATTAGCTGTAAATTTACAGGATTTAACTGTTTATTGAAATTACGGTATTTTACTGTTGGAATTTGGCTGTAAATTTACAGCCATTTTTTACAGTGTAAGCTTGAGAAATGTGTCAGCTCTCTAAGGGTAAGTGGCTGCTAATGGGTCAGCTGTAGAAACTGTAAAAGCCAGGTCTGTCCAATAACCTGTCAATTGGGCTGCTTTCAGATGACGACTGATGAACTTGTGTACACCTTTACCCTCCTCTATACTCCTGAGGCTTTAGTGGAAACTCCTACTGTAAGGGCTGATGCAGCAGCTGTTGGAATTGAGTGTCATTATTCAAGGTAAAAAAAGAGAATATGAAGTTTGTCAAAGCAGTTTTGCCAAATGTTTCTTAATCTTGTTTTACTACTTCTACTAGGTTGCAAAATGTAAGCAGCAATGTGTTGATGCCCAGCTGGGTTCCTTTTGCTGCTACAAAATTTGGAGAGGAAGTTCTGGTGTTTTCCTTGAAGCTTATGACTGTAAGTGAAGTGTATGACTGAAGTGGCTGGGAAATGTTGCCAACATTTATTTCATTTCAGAGGACTGGATGTTTGAGATGCCATCCAATCAGTACTTCCTAGGGCAGTTCCTGAACCTTGAAGCTTCTGAAACGCAGAGGAACATGGTTGTACTGCTTATCTTTGTGGAACACTGTGTGACTACTGTGTTCACTGTGTGAACTCCTCTCCAAGATATTCCTTTATTGAGAACCATGGGTTAGTAGGCAATCTCTCATTAACTCCCATTTGGAAACAATTGTGCCTAAAGTTTTAAACTCGCCACACCCCTTAGGCTCCGCTTACAGGCTCCACTTCCAGTTTCATGCGCAGGGCTCAGAATGACGAGCTCCAATTTCAGTTGGAGGCTTTCAGGTTCCTTGCCTGGAAAATCCAGCCTCACCACTGTACCAGCAGATGAGTCTGGTTGGCCATTGAATCAATTCGATTTCTAGGGCGGAGCAAATCCGAGCAAACAGGAAGCGGAGTAAACCAATCAGAGAAGGGCGGATATGACAAGAGAGTCAACAGTGAACAGTAAATAATTAATGTATTTTTGGTCATTTAAAACTGAATTCACGGCTGAATAGAAAAAACTCTTGGGTCTCCCATGCGCAATCTTTGTTGATATTGAAGGGACTTTCACCGCACTAGAGTGACGCTGTTTACGTTGTAAGGTAATTTAGCCTTACGTCATTTATTAGCTCAATTTAATTGTTAAAGGGAATAAGAATCGAATCAACTGTAAATGATTCACTGTAAATGATTCAGAATTAATATTTAACACTTCATCAATTATTCGTCCAGCGAAAATTGAGGTTAGAGTATTTTACCAATTCTGGATAAAATATTATTCTGTGGCCAACAGTAACAATATTTTATTACGATTATTATTATTATAATTATTATATTATTATAAGCAAGAGGTAACTTGATCTTAAGTTTAAGGCAGTAATTTGACACACAATACAAGAAACACTATATGTGAAAATCAAAACAAGATTTATTGACTACTTCTAATGATTACAGGACACTAAGGCTAAACACACACACACACACACACACACACATACATACATGCACACACATTCGCGGAGTTGATGAGTTATGAAAAGTCCCAAGTTCAGTGCTAACTCATAACCTGAGGAAAATCACAAAAGCAGAGCTTTGGCTTGATTCTTTAGGTTTAAAGGAGTTTCACCAGTTTCCAGCAAGAGAGAGAGAAGTTTGCTTGTACCTGCGTTTGCTCTGACAGCTGAGGTAATCGGGTTGTTCCGTGACTCGTGTACAGCGGAATCCCGTTCTGGATTGGCTGTCTTTCAGGTGACGTCTTCTCGGGAAAGCCCTTCGTGGGTTGCGCGGAAGCTTTGAAGGATGTTGCTGTCTGATCTGAGCGTCTGGCTTGAGCGACTCTCTTCTTGGGAGACTTTGGTCAGATATTTCACCGAGGGTTTTGGAATCTGGATGTGACGGCTGTTGATCAGCGGCGTGGCTCGTAGTTGAAATCGGCGGCTGTTAGATGGAAAATCAGCCCCGATAAAGGATCTTCTCAACTTCTTCTGTTCAGCATGACCCAAGCAACTTTTCAGCTGTGGTCAAAGTATTTCTGACCGACTTCTGACTTCCAGCTTCTGACTCTGACTTTACTTCATATTTCTCAACTGCTGTGACTGCCAGCTTGTTCGGACAGCATAGTTTTAAAGGAGCAATTTTGGCTCCATCCTTCAGATGCGATCCTCCAATGAGACGTTGCTACGGAGATTAGACACGCCTCGTCTATTGTCTATTGATCACATCGCGTGATATCTGCAGAAAATTCTCCTGTTTTATTAACAACTTTATAAAGTTTCTTAATATTTTCCTGATACTGAATTTCAATGTTTCATTCACACAGAATTACAGAGAATTATAACTTCTGCATTTAGAGCTCAAACACGACACACTTCTTACACACATATTACTAGACTGACCTAATTAAAACAATGATTATAAGAGAAAGAAGATGCATACAGGACTACAAACATATAAAGCATTGACTCCAACATATTAGTAATCACATCATAGCAAATGTTATTCTGGATATAGTTAATACTTTAAGTAATCGACAATTGTCCCTTTTGAGATTCAAGATTGAGTCCTTCAGCATAGTTTAACTTTGACTGGAGTCATGGGTGACCGGGTCACGATGGACTGCCACACAAGGGAGGTATTGATAGGACAGATTTGTCTTTAAATCCGTTGATGGGTGTTTTCCTGTTCCATCCGATAATACAAGAGGGTTTTGTGAGAGAATCAATAGATTTAATGTGATCAGACCCACGTGATGGGTTCTGATTAGTTTATTGCTGATGAGCAAAGAAGTCCTTTAGACAGAGTCCTTTGTTAAAAGAAGTCACGTCATCATTCCTGTAAAAGCTAGGTTTTCCCTGTCAGGAAATGGATCTTTTGGCCCAAATGAAGCTTTGTTCAATCATGCCTCTGGCTGATAAAGCCATTTGGTAACGTCTGTCGAACGGGTCCCTACAACATCACTGAAATAAACGAATCTGATTGCACAGTATGGTTTTGGAGTTGACTCGAATCGCGACTGAGGGTGGACTGACCAGACTGATATATCTTATAGAAGATACATCAGTCTGGCCTTGCCAGGCAATCAGGTTCCAGCAAGCTGATAGTGGATTGGTATGTGTTTTGGGCTATTGTTCTGTGAGTGACTTCTTATTGGTCATGTTTGACTGTCCTCTTCTGTAGGTGTACATCACCTGTGCTCTAAAGGCTGTCATGGCCTCAACCCCCATAAGTCCAGAGAACAAGGCTTACTCCTTCAAAAATGGGTATATTACCAACCATTATAGGCCTCTAATGATTGAGGTCTTGATGGGTAACCAGTTTTCTTTCCTGTCTATAGATGGACCTCTGTAGATGACAATGACCAGGTGTGCATGTGTTGTGAGCCCACATGTGGTTTTGGCAGAAAAGGACGAGCAGCATCTGATTCAGGTAATGTATGAAGTCTTGGTATTGCTCTTTATGAAAGGACTTTGAATTTCTTACCTGGTGTCACGGTTCATGAATCCGCTGTCTCATTCTGGTGTCTGTGTGATGGTGTGGGTGTGTCACCTGATTGTTTTGTGTGGGCGTCGCCGCTGATTGTTGATCAGCGGCAGCTGTGAGCAATTACCATCTGCCTATATAACGCCTTGTCTTTCGTCTCTTGTTTGTCAGATCGTTGTACGGTGTCCGCGTGTTGTTTCCTGTGTTGCTTGTTGTGTGTTTCCCTGGACTGGACTTTGATTCATTGCTTCCTGGTTTTCGTGTTCTCGTTGGATTACTCTCTGGACTTCACGCACGGATTACTTCACGGACACTGCTCTTCGGTCATCACTCTTCACGGATCTTCACCGCCCATCGACGTTCCTGTGTTACCACTCTCCTGCTGACTGTTATATGTTCTTTGTGTATGTTGAATCTGACTACCTTCGGTGTGAAGCTCTATTAAAGAGATTTAACTTGCATCTGCATCCTTCCTTCATTCCGTGACAGAACGATCTGACCAATATGGATGCAGCGAGTTCAGCAGCTTTAACGGAGTTCATCAACCACAGCATCTCCCGCATGGACCAGCAGCAGGAGAGCATCACTTCCACCGGACGCGCTGTCCAAGCGCTGGTAACACAGGTGTCCGAGCTCTCCCGGGAACTTCAACAACTTCGCGCTCCCACTGCGCCACCCACACCGCCTGTTCCCCCCGCGTCGCTGGAGCGACGCGATCTACCGGAGCCCCGCCTGCCTGTGCCCCAGAGTTACGCCGGTGAGCCAGAGTTTTGCAGAGCTTTTCTGAATAAGTGTTCCCTGCATTTTTCTCTGCAGCCTCGTACATTCGAGCATGAGGAATCTAAGGTGGCGTTCGTCCTTACATTGTTGACTGGGAAGGCGGCTTTATGGGGAACGGCGGTGTGGGAGAATAAAGACCCATGTTGTTCCTCGTTCCAGGCACTCTCCGCCGAGATGAAGAGGGTGTTCGACCGTGCGGTGGCAGGAAAGGAGGCCGCTCGACAGCTTACCGAACTCAAGCAGGGCAGCCGCACGGTCGCGGATTATGCCATCCAGTTCCGCACCCTCGCGGCGGAGTGCCGTTGGAACGAGGAGGCGCAGTGGGATGTGTTCCTGCATGGGCTGGCCGGCCGTATTCACCGCGAGATTTACACCCTGGACCTTCCTCAGACTTTCAACGGGCTGGTTGATCTCGCTTTACGGGTGGATTCCCGCCTCCAGAAACTGGAGTTTTTGGAGGTCCCCAGCACCAGACTACAGGGAGCGGAGGGCCGGACGGCCACCACTGCTAATACGGTCGGTCCCGCCACAGATCCTGAGCCCATGCAGGTAGGGAGAGCTCGGCTTTCCCGGGAGGAGAGAGAAAGGCGGAGATCCCTGGGCTTATGCCTATACTGTGGAGCATCGGGACATCTTCTCAGGTCTTGTCCAGTAAAAGACCAAGCCCGATAGTAAACTCGAGGCTACTATCGGGCGGGATCTCCGCTGAGAAGTCCTCACCATCACCTCTTCTCCCGGTAAGACTGAGATGGGCGTCTCACAACATCACCTGCAATGCACTCATTGACTCCGGGGCTGAGGGGAACTTTATGGACACCAGTTACGCACTACAGCATGGACTACCCATCTCTTCACTTACTCACCTGGTTACAGTCAACGCACTCAACGGTCAACGTCTTCCTAACATCTCTCAGATCACGGATTACCTCACCCTCACCACCTCCGGTAACCACAACGAGAGGATTCAGTTCATGCTTTTGGACTCACCGCAAGCACCCGTAGTTCTCGGACACCCCTGGCTCACCAAGCACAATCCTCGGATCGCCTGGCAACTCAACACCATCACCGAGTGGAGCACTTTGTGTCACAGGTCTTGTCTTAAGTCTGCTTGTCCCACTGTGTCTGTCTCTGTGTTACAGGAAAAGGCTGCGGATTTGTCTAACGTGCCCGTGGAGTATCTGGACCTGAAGGAAGTGTTCAGTAAGTCCCGTGCTGCTTCTCTCCCTCCGCATCGTCCCTATGACTGTGCCATAGACTTAGTTCCGGGTAAGTCTCCGCCTAAGGGCAAATTATACTCTCTGTCTGTTCCCGAGAGGGAGGCCATGGAGAAATACATTTCTGATTCTCTGGCAGCTAAGTTCATCCGCCCTTCCTCTTCTCCAGCGGGGGCGGGGTTCTTTTTGTGGGGAAGAAGGACGGATCTCTGCGACCTTGTATTGATTACCGAGGGTTGAACAACATCACGGTAAAGAATACTTACCCTTTGCCGTTGATGTCTTCAGCCTTTGAGAGGTTGCAGGGAGCGTCCGTTTTCACTAAATTGGACTTGAGGAACGCTTATCATTTGGTCCGCATTAGGAAGGGGGATGAATGGAAGACCGCTTTTAACACCCCTAGAGGGCACTTTGAATACTTGGTTATGCCCTTCGGGCTTTCCAACTCGCCCGCGGTCTTCCAGGCACTCGTCAATGACGTGTTGAGAGACATGGTTGATCAGTTCATTTATGTCTACCTGGATGACATATTGATATTTTCGTCGTCTCTCCAGGAACATGTTCAACACGTCAGACGAGTGCTCCAGCGTCTGCTAGAGAATGGGCTTTTTGTCAAGGCGGAGAAATGCGAATTTCATGCACAGTCTGTTTCCTTTCTAGGGTACATCGTCTCGTCCGAGGGAATTCGCATGGATCCTGACAAGGTTAAGGCTGTGGTGGATTGGCCAAGTCCAGATTCCCGTAAGGCCCTACAGCGGTTTCTGGGGTTTGCCAATTTTTACCGGCGTTTTATTCGCAATTTCAGCCAGCTAGCCGCGCCTCTGACCGCCTTGACCTCACCACGAACGACCTTCAGGTGGTCAGATGCAGCTCAGGTTGCATTTGCCAAACTGAAGAGCCGCTTCGTTTCGGCTCCCATTCTTATCGCCCCTGATCCTTCGCGTCAGTTCGTGGTGGAGGTCGATGCGTCAGAGGTGGGGGTAGGAGCAGTTCTTTCCCAGCGGGCGCCCTCGGACGAGAAGATGCATCCCTGCGCGTATTTTTCTCATCGTTTGTCTCCCGCTGAACGCAATTATGACATTGGTAACAGAGAGTTGTTGGCAGTCAAATTAGCGTTGGAAGAGTGGCGTCATTGGTTGGAGGGATCGGGGGTGCCCTTCATCGTTTGGACTGATCACAAGAACCTAGAATATATTCGATCGGCCAAAAGACTCAACTCCAGGCAGGCTCGGTGGGCACTTTTTTTCGGATGTTTTGACTTTGCTCTATCGTACCGCCCGGGCTCCAAAAACATCAAGCCCGATTCTTTATCTCGTATTTTTGATCCATCCGAGCGCCCGTCCACTCCCGAGTGTATTCTTCCTGAGACATTAGTAGTCTCCACTCTTACATGGGAGGTCGAATCGAAGGTCCTGGCGGCCTTAGAAGGGGTAATGCCTCCGCCCGGGTGCCCACCGAACCGTTTGTTTGTGCCGGAGGAGTTAAGGTCCTGCGTCATCAAGTGGGGGCATTGTTCCAACGTGGCTTGTCATCCAGGGGTTAATCGAACCAGATTTTTGGTTAAGCAACGATTCTGGTGGCCTGCTATGGCTCGGGACATCCGCAGTTTTGTTTTGGCTTGCTCGGTTTGTGCCACTGGTAAGACGTCCAACCGCCCTCCAGATGGGTTACTCCAACCGCTGTCTGTCCCTTTGAGACCCTGGTCCCACATCGCTCTAGATTTTGTCACCGCCCTCCCACCCTCCCAGGGGTACACGGTCGTTTTGACCGTAGTGGACCGGTTCTCGAAGGCGACTCATTTCATTCCCTTGACCAAATTGCCCTCTGCCAAGGAGACAGCGGTTACTGTCGTAGACCACATCTTTCGGTTACATGGCCTCCCGGTAGATGTGGTGTCCGACAGGGGTCCCCAGTTTGTGTCCAAATTTTGGCAGGAGTTTTGTAGACTGCTGGGCGCGACGGCTAGTCTTTCCTCTGGGTTCCACCCCCAGACCAATGGACAGACCGAGAGAGCCAACCAAGATTTAGAGCGTATGTTGCGATGTTTGGCGTCCAAGAATCCTTCCTCCTGGAGCCAACAACTCTCTATGATTGAGTACGCACACAATTCGTTACCAGTGTCTTCTACGGGCCTCTCTCCGTTCGAATGCAGTTTAGGTTACCAGCCACCTGTGTTTCCCAGTCTGGAATCCGAAGTCGCGGTCCCCTCTGCTCACGCCTTTGTCCAGAGGTGCCACCGCACTTGGAACAGAGCCCGCGAGACTCTGTTGCAAGTGAGGGCGCGCACCAAGGCTAAGACTGATCGCCACCGGTCAAAGCCTCCCGTATACGTCGTGGGTCAAAAAGTGTGGCTTTCTACCAAGAACATTCCGCTCCGTTCCGTTGCCAATAAGTTAGCTCCCAAATTCATTGGCCCGTTTCCTGTCACTAAGATTATTAGCCCAGTGGCAGTCCGACTCAAATTGCCTCCGGCGTACAGGAGGATTCATCCCGCCTTCCATGTTTCCAAAATTAAGCCTGTTTTTCACTCGCATCTTAATCCGCCTACTCCGGTTCCCCCACCGCCGCGGCTCGTAGACGGGGAACCAACCTATTCGGTTAATCGCATTCTGGACTCGAGGCGGAGGGGACGCGGATTCCAGTACTTGGTGGACTGGGAAGGTTACGGTCCGGAGGAGAGAAGTTGGGTTCCTGCTAGAGACATTCTGGATCACTCCCTTATCGATGATTACAATCGGCAGGTAAGGAGTTCTGGGAACGCCGTGAGGCGTTCCTAGGAGAGGGGGTACTGTCACGGTTCATGAATCCGCTGTCTCATTCTGGTGTCTGCGTGATGGTGTGGGTGTGTCACCTGATTGTTTTGTGTGGGCGTCGCCGCTGATTGTTGATCAGCGGCAGCTGTGAGCAATTACCATCTGCCTATATAACGCCTTGTCTTTCGTCTCTTGTTTGTCAGATCGTTGTACGGTGTCCGCGTGTTGTTTCCTGTGTTGCTTGTTGTGTGTTTCCCTGGACTGGACTTTGATTCATTGCTTCCTGGTTTTCGTGTTCTCGTTGGATTACTCTCTGGACTTCACACACGGATTACTTCACGGACACTGCTCTTCGGTCATCACTCTTCACGGATCTTCACCGCCCATCGACGTTCCTGTGTTACCACTCTCCTGCTGACTGTTATATGTTCTTTGTGTATGTTGAATCTGACTACCTTCGGTGTGAAGCTCTATTAAAGAGATTTAACTTGCATCTGCATCCTTCCTTCATTCCGTGACACCTGGTCTTTGTTTTCAGGCCTGATATCTAAAGGGCAAGCAACCATTGGCCCCATTGTGATTAACTGATGCTGATGTATTGTGAATGGCATGAAGTGCAAATAAAAGTCTTTTATATATTAGTGACCTCTCTTTGTCTTCTGATGACTTCAAGGCGTTTTGGGCTACTAGTTAATTGCTTTACTGTATTTACAATCTTGCACAACTTTTCAGTGTGCCAAGTGTTGCAAAGAAAAACTTCTTTGTCCAGTTCACAAACCCACTTTTAACTGTTTTTGAACATTAAGTTCAGATATTTGTACACATTCAATTTATGCAAGAACTTGTTTGGATTTGCAAGCAATTAGAAGCTTCTTTAAAAAAATGTAATAAGTTGTTAATGCATTTACTTTTCTAAATACACAGGTGCTGGTCATCTAATTAGAATATCATCAAAAACTTGATTTATTTCACTAATTCCATTCATAAAGTGAAACTTGTATATTTACATTCATTACACACAGACTGCTATATTTCAAATGTTTATTTCTTTTAATTTTGATGATTGACAACTAAGGAAAATCCCAAATTCAGTATCTCAGAAAATTAGAATATTAAGACCAATACAAAGAAAGGATTTTTAGAAATTAAACCAGGTACTGGTAGCTTTGGCACTGTGTGCAAGTGCCAAGTCCTGTTGGAAAATGAAATCTGCATCTCCATAAAGTTGGTCAGCAGCAGGAAGCATGAAGTGCTCTAAAATTTCCTGGTATACGGCTGCGTTGACTTTGGACCTCAGAAAACATAGTGGACCAACACCAGCAGATGACATGGCACCCCAAACCATCACTGACTGTGGAAACTTTACACTGGACCTCAAGCAACGTGGATTGTGTGCCTCTCCTCTCTTCCTCCAGACTCTGGGACCCTGATTACCAAAGGAAATGAAAAATTTACTTTCAACAGAGAACATAATTTTGGACCACTCAGCAGCAGTCCAGTCTGCTCTGTGCGTAGTGGTTCTTGAAGCACTGACTCCAGCTGCAGTCCACTCTTTGTGAATCTCCCCCACATTTTTGAATGGGTTTTGTTTCACAATCCTCTAGGGTGCAGTTATCCCTATTGCTTGTACACTTCTTTTTCTACCACATCTTTTCCTTCCCTTCGTGCCTCTATTAATGTGCTTGGACACAGAGCTCTGTGAACAGCCAGCCTCTTTTGCAATGACCTTTTGTGTCTTGCCCTCCTTGTGCAATGTGTCAATGGTTGTCTTTTGGACAACTGTCAAGTCAGCAGTCTTCCCCATGATTGTGTAGCCTACAGAACTAGACTGAGAGACCATTTAAAGGCCTTTGCAGGTGTTTTGAGTTAATTAGCTGATTAGAGTGTGGCACCAGGTGTCTTCAATATTGAACCTTTTCACAATATTCTAATTTTCTGAGATACTGAATTTGGGATTTTCCTTAGTTGTCAGTTATAATCATCAAAATTAAAAGAAATAAACATTTGAAATATATCAGTCTGTGTGTAATGAATGAATATAATATACAAGTTTCACTTTATGAATGGAATTAGTGAAATAAATCAACTTTTTGATGATATTCTAATTATATGACCAGCACCTGTAGAAGCTACTTCAGGCCAGGGTGAGTTGGAAATGTACTGTCCAAGCACCACTGTAAGAATAGCAATGCACTGAGTTTTACAAGTTATTACTTTTACTACGGAGTCCTGGACATGACATGCAGGAATCAAATGGTAAGCTAAATCGTGCGCACAATTTACTAATTCATTCGATTTGCTAAAGTGTGCACACAACTTAGCTTACCATTTTTTTGATAACTTTTTTATGATATCTTTTATTTAAACTCTGACTGCATTATCAAAGATTTACTCCTAGATGGTGCGCTCATTATTATGAATGGGAGAAAGTGCAACATTCAATCTGGTGGAATAAGTCCTGCCTTCTAAATAAAAAGGCCAAAGTAATTGTCAATCACATGGTAAAGCCATCACTTCACTGCACTTGAGCATGAAGCATTTATGGGATGGGTCATATCAGATTTTGTTACTGACTTAATGTTATTTGAATGTGAGTATGAGCTGCCAAGTGAAGACTTTTAGGTGCGTTCACGTGGCCTCGTAATTCCTGTAGTTACGAGATTCTAGCTTGTAAAAAGCATTCACGTCCTTGTAGAGCTCGTAATTACAGCTTGTAAGCTGGGAGTTTTCTGAAAGCTCCCAGATGTACCACATGGCTGTAATGTACCTTAGCCTTACGTCATTTATTAGCTCAATTTAATTGTTAAAGGGAATAAGAATTGAATCAACTGTAAATGATTCACTGTAAATGATTCAGAATTAATATTTAACACTTCATCAATTATTCGTCCAGCGAAAATTGAGGTTAGAGTATTTTACCAATTCTGGATAAAATATTATTCTGTGGTCAACAGTAACAATATTTTATTATGATTATTGTTATTATAATTATTCTATTATTATAAGCAAGAGGTAACTTGATCTTAAGTTTAAGGCAGTAATTTGACACACAGCACAAAAAAACTCGTATATGTGAAAATCAAAATAAGATTTATTGACTACTTCTAATGATTACAGGAAACTAAGGCTAAACACACACACACACACACACACATACATACATGCACACACATTCGCGGAGTTGATGAGTTATGAAAAGTCCCAAGTTCAGTGCTAACTCATAACCTGAGGAAAATCACAAAAGCAGAGCTTTGGCTTGATTCTTTAGGTTTAAAGGAGTTTCACCAGTTTCCAGCAAGAGAGTGAGAAGTTTGCTTGTACCTGCGTTTGCTCTGACAGCTGAGGTAATCGGGTTGTTCTGTGACTCGTGTACAGCGGAATCCCGTTCTGGATTGGCTGTCTTTCAGGTGACGTCTTCTCGGGAAAGCCCTGTGGGTTGCGCGGAAGCTTTGAAGGATGCTGCTGGCTGGTGAAGCTGTTCTGATCTGAGCGTCTGGCTTGAGCGGCTCTCTTCTTGGGAGACTTTGGTCAGATATTTCACCGAGGGTTGTGGAGTCTGAATGTGACGGCTGTTGATCAGCGGCGTGGCTCGTAGTTGAAATCGGCGGCTGTTAGATGGAAAATTAGCCCCGATAAAGGATCTTCTCAACTTCTTCTGTTCAGCATGACCCAAGCAACTTTTCAGCCGTGGTCAAAGTATTTCTGACCGACTTCTGACTTCCAGCTTCTGACTCTGACTTTACTTCATATTTCACAACTGACTTTAGCTTGTTCGGACAGCATAGTTTTAAAGGAGCAATTCTGGCTCCATCCTTCAGATGCGATCCTCCAATGAGACGTTGCTACGGAGATTAGACACGCCTCGTCTATTGTCTATTGATCACATCGCGTGATATCTGCAGAACATTTTCCTGTTTTATTAACAACTTTATAAAGTTTCTTAATATTTTCCTGATACTGAATTTCAATGTTTCATTCACACAGAATTACAGAGAATTATAAATTCTGCATTTAGAGCTCAAACACGACACACTTCTTACACACATATTACTAGACTGACCTAATTAAAACAATGATTATAAGAGAAAGAAGATGCATACAGGACTACAAACATATAAAGCATTGACTCCAACATATTAGTAATCACATCATAGCAAATGTTATTCTGGATATAGTTAATACTTTAAGTAATCGACAATTGTCCCTTTTGAGATTCAAGATTGAGTCCTTAAGCACAGTTTAAACTCTGACCGGAGTCATGGGTGACCGGGTCACGATGGACGGTCACACAAGGGAGGTATTGATAGGACAGATTTGTCTTTAAATCCGTTGATGGGTGTTTTCCTGTTCCGTCCGATAATACAAGAGGGTTTTGTGAGAGAATCAATAGATTTAATGTGATCAGACCCACGTGATGGGTTCTGATTAGCTGATGAGCAAAGAAGTCCTTTAGACAGAGTCCTTTGTTAAAAGAAGTCACGTCATCACTTCTGTAAAAGCTAGGTTTTTCCTGTCAGGAAATGGATCTTTTGGACCAAATGAAGCTTTGTTCAATCATGCCTCTGGCTGATAAAGCCATTTGGTAACGTCTGTCGAACGGGTCCCTACATGGCTGCTGTACCACCTGACTGCTGTAGATTTATTTAGGCGTTGATAGTGGTGCCATGGAAATGCATAATTCCCAGTCCAAGGACCAAAAGGACATGAACAGCTCCGAATATAACGTCACGTGTTGTCATTTCAAGATTCCGGTAAATACGAGGTGGCGTGAATGCAGCATTTCTTTGAAAGGGACTTTGTGTATATATCTTAGAAAGCATGGAAAGAAGGTATCCTTTATAATCTCTAAAAAGCTGTCAGTTCATCACAATCTCCAATTCCATTGTAATCAAAGCTTTCTAAACTGTATAATGACTCTCCCATGTTACACTGGAGCATTTGCAAAATTTGTTTTGCCAATATGCTCTTATTACAGCTTCAACTAAGGGTTCTCTTGCTTTTGAGGATTCTTAGCACCCTTGTAGAAACAGACCTGTACTATTCCACATACAGTACATGTATATATGAACATGTTTTAAAATCAGATGGCTGGCAAAACCTCTCAAAAGCATGTCTAATGAGAGCTCCCATCTCACCACGGATTGCCAAAAAAAGTGACAGCAGCAACATTACATAGCAATACCAGTTTAAGGTAAATGCCTTCAAAAAGTTGCACTGAGAGGCTAATTATTTGCTACAACTGTGCCATGCATATTTTTGTAAATGCATTCCAGCCTATCTTCATTGGAAGTTTTCATGCATAAATTCCACAACGTGTAATTCAGTATGTATCTTTACTGCTAACACAATTTTGTAACGCATTACTTTTAAAAGTAACTTTCCCCAGTGCTATAAATATAGGACCCTTGGCCATTTACAAATGTCAGTGCTGCTTTTCAGTCATTACTCATACTTTTTTTTCAATACAGGATGATCCTTTAGTATATGAGGATGGGTGGCAAGGCAACTCTACAGTATCACGAGAAACAGCTACATTATCACTTATTAACATTAATACTCAAACATTTGTTGGCCACGTTCACTTGGGAGAATCTAATTCCAGATCATGCCTTTTGATAACACCATCAACATTAAATAACACCGCTGCCATTAAACACTGAACTAGAATAGAAATTCATTTCATTGTGAATTGCTGTTTTGCAAGGTAAAAGATAAGAGTGTGTTCATGGTTCTAATTTTCTTACCACTGGAATTAGAAAGTCATGGTGCTGCTGAAAGATCAAATATTGTGTGTTGGTGTGTAGGTGACGGGGGGCAGTGGCTTATAAGCCTCTGGGAAATCAGGATAGGATCAGATTAAAAGACTTGGGCTGGGTAACACTTACTGTCTCACTGGTCTTGCATAGCCAGACCTAACACGATAGTCTTTGTGAGTGGTTGTGCAAAAAAGTATTGTGTGTTGTGTGTGGACTTAAGCCCAGTTCACACCGCCAACATTACGCAGAAACAAAACCTGATGATCCCATTCACTTTAAATTGAGAGCTAGCAACAAAATTGATAAATGTTTAACTTTACGCAAATGAAGAGCAACTTTTGGGAGCTTCAACCAATAGGGGTGAAGACTGTCAGTGAAGCTCACACATCACAATGTCACATGTCACGCTCGAGTGCAGGCAAGACAGGACAGATCATTTATGGAATATTTTTACTTTTCTGCATGATTTTTCTGCAAACACATACACAAATATTGTGGTGTACTTAAATAACTAGGCAAGGCACGCGTTTGTCAACTTTATATTAGAGAGGTCGGAACGTATCACACACGCTGAACATGAGGGTATGCAGACTCAACTCTTTCGTTATGGCATGCGCAGAAGACACCCTACCTAAACAACGGCAAGCCTTCAGGCACAACCTTAATGCACATATTAATGGTATCAAATACACCACATTACCTCCCCTTTAAAATTAAAGGTAATCTCCACATAGTACATAAGCACATAACACCAACTTAAAACTATACTTCTTACACAGAATAGTGATTTCTTAATGAACAAAACATGTTAAGCCATACAATAACTCAACCCTCTTTAATAACTAAACAACCCCAGTATCAAACTATATTTAATCTCTGTATCGTGGCAGCTGCTTAGTCATGCGCCCAAAGCGCCTCTAAGTCACTGTCTCTGGATTGGGACAGCAAGGTCACTCTCCTGCTCAGTTGAGACTCTGGGTCTGAAATGCCCTGAGGGTATCGAGGTCGTAACTGATCTCCGTGACGCCTGTACACTTGGTCAGTTAACTCTCCCTGCATCTGGTATGACACCGGACCTGTCTGTTGTGTAACTACTCCTGGGATCCATTTGGGTTTATCCCCTGCAGTATTACGTAGATACACAGGATCATCCACATCAAACTGTCTCTCTGCAGCCCGAAGGTCATGTTCCTCCTTCTGCTGATACTGCCTCCTCCTCACCCTCATGGCGATGTTAGGCTTTAGGAAATCCAGCCGCGAAGGCACATGTCTCTTCAGGTGCAAATCTGCGGGTGACTCTCCTGTCGCACTATTGGGAGTTGTGTGATATCGCAGTAGGAAATGCGAGATTTTGTCCCCAACACTCAAATTTTCTCCATTCAACTTCTTCATGCCTGCTTTGAATGCACAGAAAACATCAGAATTTCATCTTCTATTTCATCAGTCCTGCATGCCTTCTGAATATGCCCGACTTTGCCACATTTATGACACTTTACATCTTTGTAGTAACAACTGCTGGTGCTATGATTCTTTCCTTTACATCTATAGCACCCTTCTTGTTTAGAAGGCGAGCGCCGCCTCCCCTTTACCTTGTGAACAGCGTTGAGATCATCACCTTTCCGCAACTGCTGCGCATCTCGGTGGGCTGTCTCCATGTTAACAGCAAGCCTGGGGCGGACTGGCCATCTGTGTGATCTGGAGAATCACAGAACGGCCGGTACTCCAGGACGGCCGGCGGGCCGGCCCACCACCCACCATGCACGCAGTCATCATCTGTTCCCCCCGCCCCCCCCCCCCCCCCCCCACTAATCTGTTCCACACTCCAGTACTGCAGGTGGCAGCAATGCACCTTTAAGTTGGATGCCAGCTGCACTGGCCGTGGCAGCCAAGTAAACAGCAAAGACGTTAGATCAGTGGTCTCAAACTGCCGGCCCGCCCACCCCCTCTACCCGGCCCGCAACTGATCTCAAAAATAATACATAATCCGTCCCGCTAAATTATTATTATTATTATTATTCTTTAGTTGCTACTTGTCTGATATGCAAAGAAAAAGTCGCCGTTCTATGGGGGCATTCACATATCGCCTCACATGAGCGGCCGCGCCGCATTCTCCTTCTTTCCAATGCGCTTTCGCTCCAGTGGCGTCTGTCGTTGCTATGCAACCATGAGCCGCACTCTCAACCGTGTCGCTTCTATTACGAGCGCGCTTGCCTAAATTACAGTAAAAGCACTCGACTTTAAGTCACGAGCGCCGATTTAAACCACCGATGCAGCCATTAAACGTTACAGATGCTCAAACGGCATCTTGGACAGATGTGGCCCAGCTGTGTGAGCACAAGTGCTGCAGGTGTCTGTCAAGAAACAGAGGAGTGTACAAATGCATTCAGGGATTGTATTTGTTCAGTACAGTGTTGTTCAGTGCAATATTTTAATGTTATTTAAGCTAAAATAAAGTAAGGGAAAATACTTCCACTAGATGTTAAAAACTAATAATGTATGTAACAATGAGAGATTTTTATATTTTTTTGGCAAAATAAAGTTGATATATAGCTCCAGTTTTTTTGTTTATTTCTGACCCCTCCATGCCACAAGTGTTGCTGGTTTTAAATTACTGATTTTTTATTCCATATATCTTGTTGGATGTGAGAAGTTGCACCAGACTATTTCAATTAATAGTATTATATTAGTAATAGTATTATATAATTATATTACACTCTGTAACAATGAGAGAGACACTGCTGTTTACATTTAGTATGGTAAATAAGATATTTATAGTATAGGTATAAAAATATTTTAGTAGGCCTAATGAAATTTGAAGTAAATAAGAAATAATGCAAAGGAAAGTAAATTTTCTGAAATGTTGCGCTTTCTTGTGCTTGAAGGATAATATGGCCCTCCTATGAGGTGTCAATCACAGAAACGGCCCCCCGACAATTTAAGTTTGAGACCCCTGCTATATAAGTATTCAAGTTAATCTAATATGCTTTTAATACAACATCTAGTCAACATCAGTGCTATTGCTATAATTTGGATGGTATAGTATCATGAGCCACAATTAAAGTCTTGTGACACTCATGCCAGGCGTTATTGTTGTTGTCGTCGAGTTTCCGCACGCTGATTGCTTTGGGCCGGGCCTAGTCAAAGTCCAGTGCAGTTTTTTTAGTCCCAGTCCGTCCCTGCAGCAAGCTCCACAGCTCTCACAAAAGTCAGTCTATCCTCTGAGAGTAATTTGTGCTGGCATGCCTCCGCTGACAAATCCATCACGTAGAGCTTCATCCAGCCTGTCCCTGAAATCACACTTTGCAGCAAGTTGGCGCAGCTCGGCAGCATATTCAGTCACTGTTTGGCTGCTTTTCTGGACACATTTACGATACCTGAAATGCTTGGCGATGACCAATGGTTTAGGTTCATAGTAATCTGTTAGAATGGTCACAATCTGATCAAAAGTTTTGTTCTTTGGCTTGTCAGGCTGGACCAGGTTGCGTAGAAGGCCATATGTTGTTGCGCCGACTCAACTCAACAATACAGGAACTTTCTTTTCGTCTTCGACATCATGAGTCTCGAACAACAACTCCATGCACTCAACGTAGGCAGACCATGTTTCATGCTCCGGCTTGAACTCGTCCGGTCTTGTGTCTTGTGCGCCATTTTCACGAACTAAACTGATTTATCTCGTCGCCAATTATGTGGTGTACTTAAATAACTAGGCGAGGCATGCGTTTGTCAGCTTTATATTAGAGAGGTCGGAACGTATCACACACGCTGAACACGAGGGTATGCAGACTCAACTCTTTCGTTATGGCATGCACAGAAGACACCCTACCTAAACAACGGCAAGCCTTCAGGCACAACCTTAATGCACATATTAATGGTATCAAATACACCACAAATATAATAAAATGACGTGTGAAATCTCTTGCAGTCACAATGAGTTGGCTTCATTCACTGATACTTCTTGTTGATTGTATGATATAATGAGCAGTTTAGCACTGACACACTTCATATTATAGAGTTCCCTCTGCATAATGTTCTGTCAAATGCATTAGCACTGCTGTAGTTTTTATAGCAACAATCTCCAAACAGCAGAATGTTACTTTTTTAGTGACAAGAAAAACAACAACAACAACAAAAAACAATCCTGAACAAATTACAGTATCTTAGTTTATATTACACTTTACATTTTCTGAAGATATGTCCTGACATGCAGTCTACCATTAACATTAGAGCCACAACATGAGCGACTTCACAGTACGGAGACTAGAGATATGTAGCGTTGAAATAGCTGGAGGTGTAAATTTTATCTTCTGCACTACTGGTGTGTGTGTTAAAGGGACTATACAAATAAACTTGATATGACTTACTATGCCTAACAAGCAAAAACTGTATTAAAATTGAATGTGAGGAGAGATAAAAACCCATGAGATAAGAAACTTCTGTTGAACACACAGTGTGAGCAGGAGCCAGTTGCATAAACATAGCCATTATGTAAAGACTGTGTTTTTAGAACTAGTATGACCAACAGCAGTTAGTTAGGGGTTACACTGAAGGGCTTTCCCAAAGTATCGTAATCACGACACAGCGTTAGGGGTAATCAGTCTTACTTTTCGGTATAGATCCATTTACGTCAGATGTCCGTTTAGATGTCAGTTACGTGTAACTGACTTAAAAAGTTATAAACATTCAAGATGACTAACTTGTAAAACTAGTCTTCCCAAAAAAGTCTACAACCTGATCTTATGAGAAAGTATAAATATTTTACAAGATGGAGAATTTGTATGATTTGATTAATATGAAAACATATGATTTTAATAAAAAGTAAGCATAAAGGCACCAGGGTGATTGTCACACTGACTGACAAAGCCACTGTGCCTATAGAAGTGCAGACTCAACAAAAGTGGGCCTCGAGGGCACACAGCAGCTACACTCTTTCGAAAACTGAAATGACAAATGTCAGTCTACAGTTATGTGAAATTTGCGTGCATGTATCCATGAAATACACAAGACTGCACATCAAGTACACAATTTGGGACAAGGTCTGTCTGCATAATTTGAGATCAGACTGAAATCTCTTTCCTCCTTCTGAGGGGCAACATAATAGTTTGATCCAGAAACAGTTTGGCACCATCTTGGTGTCTGTATCCATCTCTCTCTCTCTCTCTCTCTCTCTCTCTCTGTATGTGTCCTTTTAAATAGTTTGGACCAAAGATATTGGACATGATATGACCATCTGCTTGGATACATTTTCCAGTATCATGATAGACTTTTGGGAAAGAGGTGGATAACATATTGGAATATGAACAAGTCAAGCTAGTTCTCTCTCCTTTTTCTCTGCCATATTCTTCTTTTGTGTTGCACATTTTTTATAATTTCAACAATTCTTGTGTGGGCAAATTCACTAAACAGTTGTGCCACGTTTGTGCAGAGTATTTCACTGCAAAAACCTGTGTATTATTCCAGCCTGTTTATCCACAGGTATTCAGATATAACATTTACAGAAAAAACAAACAACAACAACAAGAAAAACATACTTTTCCTTTAAATCATAAATTTACCTTTCAAGTGGGAACTTGCACTGCATCCTAGGATGCTAATGGAGAATGCCTTCAGCATGCCGGTGTCTGAAGCACGTGTTCAAACACAACAATGACATTGGCTGGCGACAGCCCATGATGTCACTACTGGTGCAACCAAGTATAAATAGGGAGCCTGTAGTACACATCGTCCTCTTTCTTGACTTCAGGAGCGGTTTGTTTGTTGTGATTTGTTAAGGCAGTATAGCACGTAAATATTTCAGGAATTGTTTTCATCTGCTATCTGACACCTGATGACTGCTGGAAATTCAGAAGCGAAGAACAGACCTGGTTGTATCTTCAGCAGGAATCTTTATTGAGAACATGTGCTGTTGGTAGCTGCAGTCATCAAGTCCAACTAACTCTGCTGAAAAATCCAGCTAAAACCAGCCTAAGATGGTCAGACTGGTTTTAGCTGGTCTCCCAGCATGGTCATAGCTGGCTTTAGAGGTGTTTTGGTTTGCTAGGAGGTTGGGAGACCAGCTTAAACCAGCTGAACACCAGCTAACCCAGGCTGGGAGACCAGCTAAAACAAGCTACTTCCAGCTTAAACCAGCTAAGACCCGCCAGCAAGCTTAGGTTGGTTTTAGCTGGATTTTTCAGCAGGGAAGGCAGTGTACATTGTAGTTTAAATACATTTTAGGGGTAGTGCTTAGAAATGGAGAACCGCCAGCAAGCCTGCAAAGTACCTGGTAGATGACCTTAAACAAAGAATGCAATATAAGTATCCAGGTATAGGAACCCACCCCAAACTCTAGAGTGTTGCAAGTCCTAATCCAATCAGCATAACTATTCAAAGAATGGGACACAGGCTCCAAGAGCCATTAAAGACAAAAGGTGAGGGTCTCAGTAATCTGGCTCATTTGACTTGCAATAAAGAGAACAGGAACTGGCATAAACCTTGCTACAAACTTGATTCTTAACAGAATCAAAATCAAAACTCAACCAATATAGTTGTGAACTAAGACAACCCATATTGTTGTTATTTTGAGTAAATACATATAATACTCTGTATGTGTACTAATGTATTCACTGTGTTTACAGCTGTATGTTCATGCAGCCAACTGGCCCTTTGAGGGCAGCAATAATGCTGAAGTGGCACTCAGTGAAAATGAGTTTGACACCCATGATGGGATGTGTCATGGACTATGCTCCATTCAGCTTAAACACTCCCAAGAAACTCCAGGGCACAGATGATTAATTTCCATAAAGTTTAATGGGAATATTGTGAAACTGTAATACAATACAAATGAGATATATATTAATATTAAATCCAAATACAAAGTGACGCAGAAAACAGCACGGCACAGCAGTGATCTATATGATAAACGCAATCGAGCTAGTAAACAATCGGCAGAAATAAACATAAAGCTAAATTAGCTGTTTCAATAATCTTACAAAAGATGAAAATAGGCACTATCCTAATATTACATGATAAGAAATACTCACAGACGTTGCTTTAGTAAAAAGAGAAGAGGAAAAGGCGATCGCCTGAGAAACGGATGACTGGTAGACCTCGCACACTGCTGCAACTGACTACTGCATGGCGATCTACTTCCTGATTCATTACGTGCGCTGGTTTTACGTCACTATAGTTATATAAGATAAACGGATCATGCTGTACTGCTGAAACAAAATAAAAATATTTTTTTTTAACACTCCCCGCTTGGGGTCTTTAAAGAGCCCACATTAATTATCAGAATCAGTATTTGGAGAAAAAAGCAAAACCCCTTCTGTAACAGGCTGAGAAAAGGTCTTTCTGGTTCCATCCTTGACAATTTCCACTTGAACTTTCCATTTTCTCCTGGAAAGGTTTTTGTGATGATGGCTTAGGCCAGGGATGGACAACTCAGGTCCTGGAGGGCCAGTGTCCAGCAGAGTTTAGCTCCAACCCTAATCAAACACACCTGAACCAGCTAATCAAGGTCTTTAGGATTAGTAGAAAGTTATAGGCAAGTGAGTTTTTATCAGGGATGGAGATAAACACTGGCCCTCCAGGACCGGAGTTGTCCATCCCTGCTTTAGGCCATTGATTTCGCTTAGCTTGATTGTCTTTCAAGAGAACCATGTCTCCTTCTTGGAGATTCGGCCTCTTTCCTTGCCATTTGTGCCGAAGCTGTAATGTTTGGAGTTTGGAGGTATTCATCTTTCCACCTGTTCCAAAACATGTCTGCGAGGCCCTGAAATCGCATCCACTCTTCTCTGATGAGATGCGCTTCCTCAAAGCTTCCTAATGGAGGAGGAGGGTGCTCAGTTTCTCACTTTATGTAATTCATTAGAAACAAAGGAGAGGTTCCTTCTTTTCCTTCTCACTTCATTATCTGTAATGAGCTGAGACTGCCACACACCCTGCGCCGTTCACATGGCAAATAGTTTGTATGCATCACGCATGCTCCTCGGTCATTGCCATGAAAACATCAGATTCGCTGAACGTTCGTCACATTTTGAGGATGGCACGCTACTCCTGTAGAGAGGCCCTTCAGATGATTCTTGACAGCAAGGGAGAATTCACCTTTTCCTCTGAAGAAGATTGAGATGACGAACGGTTGCATTTCGAACAGCGAATTGTCCACTGACGAGGATAGTTCGGGATAAGTCGTTTAGTGTTATATAATTCTTTTTCTGAAAATATAAAACTCGTATGAATTTTCATACTATATTTTTCCTAGTTTTGGCTTGCTTTTGTCAGCTTACGGGAAATATTGCCTTACAATGTCCCTTACAAATATCTAAACGTATTTGTAATATATTTCGTTCAGTTTTGGTTAGTTTATGACACTGCAGCTAATACTAA
Organism: Chanodichthys erythropterus; assembly: GCF_024489055.1. Classification (NCBI taxonomy): domain Eukaryota; kingdom Metazoa; phylum Chordata; class Actinopteri; order Cypriniformes; family Xenocyprididae; genus Chanodichthys; species Chanodichthys erythropterus. Next base: position 26,366,730 of record NC_090224.1, on the reverse strand, counting down.
CTTGTGCCTAATGTAGCTTGTTTGCGAATATCTGCTTAGCCTAGGTGTAATATAATGTGATTCAGAGCAAATATATTTTAGCCTATGGTAAAATAATGTGACACTGTGTAGACTTTATATTTTTATATATAAATGTTCGATTTGGGTTAGCCTATGACACTGCTGATCATGCTAAAATACGGCCTTATGCCTAATATACAGATGTTTGTGAATACAGGTGTAAATGGTCTATATGCCCTATCAACAGATAGGTAGTCACGGCCCACAGCCAATGTCCGTCCTATGGCCCATTGTCAGCAGATATACATTGTGCGTCCATACCCACTAATTGCCCATCCATTTACTTTGGACAATGTATGTATGTAGTGCACATACGTAATATTTTACAGATGTAACTGTGTTTACATCATCATAATACAAAAGTATATGTTCTTTGTGTTATCAGCATGAGTAACTGCACAGATGTAATATTTTACAGATGGAACTGTAAACATCATCTCAATTCAAAACGTAAAAAAAATTACCTGTATGGCATTACAAAAACTGTTGTCTTTGATGTGCATGGTGATAATATAAAACACATGAATTTTCAGACTATATTTTAGCTAGTTTTGGCTAGCTTATGGGAAATATTGCCTTACAATGTCACTTACAAATGTTTGTGTATATATGCTCAAATGTAAACGTTTGTAATGTGATACTCTCTAAACATATTTGTGATATATTTCACTCAGTTTTGGTAATGATAATAATAGTTTCTTTGATTGTGTTTTCAGTATGCTCATGATTTTTTTTTTTCTTTTCTTTTACAGATGCAACAATGAAAATTTCCAAGCACCTGATTGGAAGAGAGCCAAGGCAAACAAGCAGGCAAGCAAAAGGCAGTCCACTCTGTCATGGAAGACAGAGACTGATGTTGACATGTTTCCACAGACTGCGATTCCTGCCCACACGTGAAACTTTACCACAACTAGGGCTGAGCAATTTTATCGATTCTGCGATATAAATCGATATTTTTTTCCCTAAGAAAGTATCGATTTTTAAGCCACGAGTATCGATACATAAGTCCCATTCAAATCCCCCGTGTTTACCCCCGTTCACGTTGCAGGAAGAGCGATTTGGTCAGCCAGCCGCTAGTGTCGCTGTAGAGCAAGTTACCTGTACTACTAACTTTACACAGACGCCGACATCTACGTCTTCCTGTTTACGCAGTCAGAGCGAGGAGATTCAAGAAAATGGCGGTGAATATAAATCCAGCACCTTCATGCTTAAAAGCAGATGTGTGGGAGCACTTTGGATTTAAAAAGAAGAAAGAAAGCGACGATTTAGACAAAAGCATCGTGGTTTGCAAACTGTGTGACACAAACGTGAAATACTCTGGAAATACCACCAACTTGCGAGCCCACCTAAAACGTCATCACTCGAACAAGATAATGCTAATGGAGGACCCCAAGCGGCCGCGTGACCCAAAACAAACCACGCTGGACATCGATGGTGGTTGTTCCCACAAGTTTCCATCTGCTTCACCAAGGTCGCAGAAAATCACAGAGTCTATCGCCTACTTTATTTGTCAGGATTTGAGACCGTATTCGGTGGTGGAAAACGCCGGCTTTAGGCGCATGGTGAACGCGATGGAGCCCCGCTATCCTATTCCAACCCGTGAACACCTCACCAAGGTTTGTATTCCCAGGCTGTACGCTCAGACAAGGGCACACGTCAAAGCCTCCCTGGCCAGCGCGGAGAGAGTTGCCCTGACGTGCGACGGCTGGACCTCGCGCACAACTGAAGCATATGTCACCATCACAGCTCACTTTATCAACAAGGAATGGGAGCTTGTTACGCATGTTTTACAAACCAGGGACATGCCCGAGAGTCTCACCGGACACAACCTGGCAGAACATCTCAAAACGGCCCTTGCTGAGTGGGGAATCACAGAAAAGGATCCAGTAATCGTCACTGACAATGCGTCAAATATGACAATCGCAGCTGAGAAGGCATCATTCACACTTCATGTCAAATGCTATGCTCACACACTTAATCTAGCTGCACAACGTGCCCTCAAAATCTCAGCAGTCGCACGCCTGCTGGGAAGGGTGAGACGCATTGTGAATTTCTTCAGACGGAGCACCACAGCCAACCACATGCTGAAAGAGAAACAGAGGCTTCTACAACTACCAGAGCACAAGCTGATGACGGATGTGGTTACCAGGTTAGTGTGTGGATACTTTTCAATAGTATATTTTGTTTTTTATTACTAATTTGTTTTGCCATTTATGTAAAGCAGCATTCTGTGCATCCATGCTGTGAAGTGCGCTATAGGTCTATAAATAAAGTATATTTTTTCTTTTATTTAACTACAGGTGGAATAGTGCACATGACATGTTAGAAAGATTCCTAGAGCAACAACCGGCCATCTGCGCAGCCCTGCTCTCCAGTGAAGTCAGGAAGACCGAGAAGGATCTGTGCACACTGACTGAGTCAGACGTGACAACAGCTGAAGAAGTAGTCAGCGCGCTGAAGCCCATGAAGGAGGCTACACAGTACATGTCCAAGGAGAAGACCCCCACACTGTCAGTCGTCGCACCCCTCCAGGACACACTGATCAACGGACTGAAAGCGATCGAAGGTGAATCTGCAGTCATAAAAGAGATGAAGGCTGCCATGGCTGGGGATCTTCAGAAGAGGTACATTGACCTCAAGGCAACTCTCCATGCATGTTCAGCGATGGAACCAAGATTCAAAAGTCTTCCCTTCCTGACTGAAAATGAAAGAGAGGAAGTTTATGATGGACTGATTGTAGAGGCTGCAAGACTGAGCATGCAGCCATCAGAGGTAAGGCAGATGGTACTGCTAGGTTTTACCTTTGGCCTTGCATTCAACTTTAAATCCGTATCCGTCATCTCCTGGCGAGAGTAAGCATAGGCCTAAATAATGCATTGTTCAAAGTTTAAAAGACAAATCCTACAATGTTAACAGTTTAAAATGGATATATAACATAGTTTATAAAGCATAAATACTATGTTAACAGGTTTAAAGGCATATATTAAATATATAATTAAAAGGTTTAAACAATAAAAGCTCATGAATTTAATTATATGTTGACTTATTTAATTTAGTCACTTTGGAGTGTGGATGAAGAGTGGACAGCAAATGCTTGTGCTGATGATGAGGGGATGGCATCTAAAGAAGAAGCTGTAGATGAAGGAGAGCAATTCATGGAAGAAGAAAGCAATCAAGGTCAGTATCACCCATTGTTTTCCAGTGAAGTGCACTGTGTTGTCTGAACCTCTGTGTAGGCATTATGGAATGTGCTATAAGTAATGCGTTTTTGTTTTTATTGTTTATTTATTTAAAGGTCAGCGTCTTCCACCCAGGAATCCAAGGCCGTCTTGTCCACTGGCTGCCCTTCTTGGTGAACGATATGGTGGAGCACGACCCAAGACAAATACCCAAGATGGTGAGGCCAAGGAGCAGATGACCCGCTACAAGGAGGCAGATCTCCTGGAAGTGAAAGAAGATCCACTGGTCTGGTGGAAGGAGCACCAGTATCAGTATCCACTCTTGTCACAACTTGCTAAAAGGTACCTCTGTATCCCTGGCACTAGCGTTTCATCAGAAAGGGTCTTTTCCACCGCCGGAGACATCATCACTGCTCAGAGAAGTGCACTTCTCCCAGAGCATGTTGATCAGATTCTATTCCTGAGCAAAAATCTGAAGACAATGTAGATCACTTGGTCTGCAGTTATGTGGAGAGGAGATTTTCTGTTTACTAGTGTTCACTTAAGTCCTTAAGATACTCTGCTAAGATGGGTACAATTTTAAGTTGGCTTAAATGTTGCTCCTGTGGACTTGAATTATTGGCTGCCATGGTTTATTTTTCTTTTCTGTGGCTAGACTGGCTACCTCACATACTTGTAGGCCTACAGGCCTTAAACTGCTCGGCTAAGACGGGTACGTTTTAAGTTAAATGTTGTTCTTAGTGACCTGTATTAGTGTATGGTACAGAAGCCACGGTACTATGTTTACTTACCTGGTGGCTAGACTGGCTACATCATATGTGCAGTGTCAAGCTAAAAAGCTGTCAAAGAAACTGTTCAGAACAGGCCACTTGCTGCACTTTTGAAAACTCCATTATTAATTGCAATACTGCACTTTATTTACTTTTCAAATGCTTGTAAGCTACAGTTTGCACTGTTTCAATAAATGGAAATAATTTTCTCAACACATCTTTGATTCATTTAGTCCAGCACTTGCATATATATTGTTTTTAGTTTTTAGATCAATTAATTCAATCCAAGTAAATGGAACACTCACAAGATGTCACCAAAATCACTCTGTCCCCAATCTTTCAGAAAATGATGTAAGTGTATCGATTTATATCGAATTGTATCGAATCGTATCGTTGGCTGAATATCGTGTTATATATCGTATCGTGAGCTGAATATCGTGTATCGTATCGTATCGTGAGATTAGTGTACCACAACTGAGCTCTGCTGTGTCACACGTGTCACACAGTGACGCGTCACAGAAAGCAGCACCAAAACGGACCAGTAGTGACCATATACCAGTTCCAGGAGCTGAGCTGAGCTGACCTACGATGGCAGGAATGTTGCGATGGTTGGTTGTTGGAGCTGTGTACACTGCAAAGCAGTGCATGGTAAAAGCAGTTTATACCATGGAAATGCCAGGCACACTGTAAAAAAAAAAATTAAGCCAGTTCAACAACAACAAAAAAAATCTTGGTACTAATTTCCCCTAGCTTTTTCTTGTTTACTCAACTTTTTTAAATAACTGTTAAATAACTGTTGGGCCAAGTCAACATAGTGACAATTCAGCTCATAATTTATTCATGCAGCAATGCATAATGGGAGCCATGGATGAATTTTGATTGGTGGCTCCCAGAATGCACTGCAACATGTTTTTTGATGGCCACCACTGTTGGGATTCACAGACTGATTCTTGATGTCTGTGTCTCTAAATGCATTACCTTTTTTATCAGAACTTTTGAGAGATTTTTCAGATTATATTGAGAAAGCTGATCTTCTGCTGTTGAATCACAGTGCTGCTGTAATCAATAATGTAAATCTAACTCAGAGATTGGGTTCTAAATGAGTTCAGTGATTCAGGTCAAATAATGACTATGTGAAAACATAACCAACATCACCTTATCATGTTTTTTTTTTGTTTTTTTTTTTGCTTGACTAGCTGTTACAACAGCCCAAACTAAATCTAATATGAAATAGTCAAGGGTCAAGAGCCCAACTAAAGCAAACCCTCATCTCTACGATGGTGGCTTAACAATTGTGATTTTCTCCTTTGGTGATTCTGCTTGTTATTATCAGGTGTCTTCAATAATGCTCAATCATCACTCAATTTATCACTTAATTATCTTATTAACTCTGACGCTGCTTCAATGGTACTTTAAGTACATGCGCAAACACATGAACACTAAGCAGTGTTATATAGCCTGGAAATACTATTAGATAAATTTTACCTATTTCATTTACATATGTAATCCAAATGGATAGAAATTTTATGTGTAATTCAATTACATAAAAATTGGCCTGAAATTTTTTTTGAGTGCTGCCACTGCCAGCATATCATCATATCGCCCTGATTTCATGTTTTAGCATTAAGGGATGACATAACAGCATGACCCTCTGTAATTATTAATAATAATAATAATAATAATAATTATTATTATTATTATAATTATTATTATTATTATAATAATACCAATTTTATTATCATTGTAAAATAATATTATTTATACAGTAGCCATACTTTAAATAATAATAATAATAATAATAATAATAATATCAATAACAACAACATAAATAATTTATATAATATATATTTTAATAATTATTATTAATATTAATTATTATCATTATTTTACAATAATATTATTCAATTACTATTAATTTACAATTATACATTAAGCTCATTTAACTGAGTTAAATTATATAACTAAGTTATAAATAAGTAAAATAACTAAACACCAATTTTTCTTCACTGTACCATAACCAAATGGTTGCATTTTATTCTAAAATGTTCATTTGCTTATGGGAGGGCAGTTCCCTAAACGAGATTGACTTAACTCAAATAAATAAGTTAGCAGAAGTTTTTTGGTTGAACTTGCAAAGCTTTGTTCACAAAACTAATCGTTTTAAGTTTATGGAAAAACTCCTGGATTGTGTTGAGTAAGTGTATTAAACATAGTTGTACTGACTTTTTCATAGATTTTTGCTGAGCCAACACAACAAAACCAGTTATTTGAACTTTTTTCAAGTTGGGTTTTTTACAGTGCATGCAATGTTCAGTTATGTCTTCATTTGAACAAGAACTGTTTTCAAGAGTGACACATGTGTCACAAGATGTGTGACTGTGTTCATACGTGTGCTCTGTTGACCACCTCCCACTGACCATTGGGCTGCAAAGATCATCGGTGTCCCTGTCCCCTCCATCCTGGACATTTTTCTTGTGTAGTGATGTTTGTGACATGTCTGAAACGTCACCATCATTAAATATGTGGCCAATGAGGTACTGTTCTGCTTTTGTATATAAATCTGTTGTTCATGCCCCCTGGAGCGCGTCTTGGTCGAAAGCCTGTGTAACGATGTAGCGGTTATTAATCAATTCATGGGTGGAATATGAATATAATAATTCATAAGGTTTTATGAATTATTATGCACATAGTGACCCAAGGGGGATGAAACATATATGGTTAATTAATTACAACGAATTATAATCAATTATATATATGATTAGTTCTGGTTTAATAATTATTTAGAGAAACTGTTCGTTTGTCCAGCAAACTAAGCCCCTCACAGAATATTATAAACTGAGTTATTCTCTGGCCATGAGAACAACTTGCTATTATAGCATCAAAGCATAAAACGATCGAAAAACGTTAAAGTGACTTGGTCTTCAGTTGAAAGAACAAACAGAACAATCGAGCATGAATTAAGTGTTTAATATAGGCAGCTACGACTACAGAGATTATACGTCTAAATATATATACAATAATATACACACCTATGTACAAGAGTGGAAGTAGAGAAGGAAAGAGAGAAGGCAAGTAGCAAACTCACAAACAGTCCTAAGCCAGCACGGAAATCAGTTCCATCATCTAAGATTGAGAAACGGCAGTATACTTGCATTGGTTGTGCGTGTCGAATTTCAGGTTAGTGCTGGTGCAGTTCGTTGGCTTCCTCCATTCCGCGGGAAGGTTTGAACTGAGGACTTGAGAGTGAGTTTCGCTGGAAGATGGCGGTCCCGAAGCTGAGCGCGATGGCAGCGCGTGGTCACCGGAGATGTCCGGGAAAGACGTGCACGAGGTGCTCATGAGACAATCGGGAGAACACACGAGAATCCTGGTGTTCCTTTTTATGATAGATAGGCCGACACACCTCCTTGAGGTGGAATGGCCAATGACATTGATGCAAAGTTGGTGGGCAAGCTCTTTCTTTGTTTGGTCTCCTAGATGAATTTGCATACTTAATGACTATCAGATCGGATTTCGAGATGGAGTCCATTCTTCACAGTATCATTAAACACATAGAAAAATGCATCTGTCAGCTATGTGACATCTCTCAGTGAATAGCTCAAGTCCGGAGCTTTACGTAGAGATCAATCTAGATACATCGGAAATGCATATAAAAGAAGTTATGGTTTACAAACAAAAATTCCACAATTAAAATGCACACTAGCACAAATACACTCATTTAAACACTAGGAAACATGCATACGCTTCAAAATACAGGATGGGTATATGTTGGCATAATTGTATTTTACATATACAGTCAAAAATGTATGTTTTAGTGTTTCTGTATGTGTCTGTGTGTGTTTTTGTGTGTGCCTGTGTGTGTGGGTGTTTGAATGTGGGGGGGGGAATTTGCCTCTGAATAGCGCTGACTCCGTGAGCGTGGCCGCTTTAGCGGATAATGAGCTGAATCAAGGACTTCTGACATGGCTCTCTTTTCATAGAGATTACATAAACACAGAAGGTTTGTTTTCGATTTGACTTACACGATTTAAAACCTGACATTTCAACGTTTCTTTAGACACAAGTCTATTTTTTTTGTGATTGGTATTCACCAAGTTACAGTTCATTTTATGAGAACTATCAGATTGGACTTCGTTCAGTGGGAGACGAGAGATCACACATCATGTTAGTTTTCTTTATTTTACCAAAAGCACAACATTTAGTTTTTACTCTGAGTGTACACAAATAAAAGAAGATATTCCACAGATTAAAATGGTGTATAGCTCTTAATTATATGTGCAACATTGACAGAGTATTTTGAGTCTCTTTCACACTGGTTAGAAAAAAAACGCGGTGATCACGCTGGCGTGACCGCCGACCCGAGGGAGTTAAATCGCCTCACACAAAGTTTCGCCTGATTGCAAGGTCCAGAAATGCGTAGTCGAGTCCCTCGTAATGCGTCTATAATTTGTAGGCGGTGTCAAAGGCTAGGCCATTTCACTCGAGAGTGCAATGGGGAGCGGGTGCCCCAGCGCACTCCACATTCTGTCGTACCTTTTGCTGGGGGTAAGCAGTCTTCTACTTCTGCGCATTCGGAAAACTAGTGCCCACCGGGCTGCAGAGCCACATCTCGGCCGGGGATTATATCGGCTCTGATTTGTCAAAGGTCCTGTTTCAGCGTCTTGCTTAATGTCATTTTGTCCTCATCTTGTTGCCTCTGTAGGTGAAGTGCCAGTGCCCTGTTTGGTTGACACAGGCTCCATGGTCTCCGCTATTACGCAAAGCTGTTTTCTGCGGCATTTTGAACCTTGGGGTCAGGAGCGACTTAGGTCATGTCAACGGTTACAGCTTCATGCCGCCAACGGTCTTTCCAATCCCTATCTCGGTTATATGGAGCTGGATATTGAGCTCTGTGGCCAAGTTATTTCAAATTGTGGGGTGCTTGTTGTCAAAGACCCTCCTGGTGGCTTGTGTGATCAGATTCCGGGGGTTCTCGGAATGGATGTTCTGAAACAATGCTACCAGGAGCTCTTTGGACAAGATGGCACCGCTCTTTTTGATTTGCCAGATGTGTCAAAAGTTCCGCACTTTGTATCTCAGGCATTATAACATTGCTGTGATGTTAACACCATAACTAGTGTAAGTCGCATTGATAGGGTTCGGGTTCGGGGCTGTAGGCCTTGTCGCATTCCAGGGGGCATGCTCAAGTTTGTTCCTGCAACTTGCTCCGACGAATATTCTAGTGGAGCCGTACTTTTGAGCCTCCTGATGCCAGTTTGCCTGTTGGTTTGTTGTCCTCACCGGCAGTAGTTCAGGTTAACCAGGGGATGGCTTATATACCTGTGATTAATGTTTGCGTGACTGATGTCATGCTTTATCATCGTTTCCTGCTTGGCACATTGAGTAGTGTTTATGTGGTGAGTTTGCCCACAGGTGTGACCGAGGTTCAGCCGGTCGTGGCTGTTGTGGGTGCTCAGAATGCAGAAGTGGGACTTACCAGTCACGGAGAAAGATCGGTATAAGACTGCTTTCTGTACACCTTTTGGACTCTTTGAGTGGAACCGTATGCCCTTTGGCCTATGCAATGCCCCAGGCACCTTTCAGAGGTTAATGGAGCGGCTGTTCGGGGATCAACAGTGTTAATCCTTGCTTCTGTACCTGGATGATGTGGTAGTATTTTCTACCTCTGTAGATCAACATTTGGAGCACTTGGAGGTAGTTCTGAGTCGGTTAGAATGTGAAGCACTTAAGGTTAAGTTAAGCAGGTGTGTGTTTTTCCAAAGAGAGGTAAAGTATTTGGGCCACGTCATATCCGCTGATAAGGTATCGACGACCCTGCAAAGATCGAGGCTGTGGCTGACTGGCGGCGCCCATCTAATGTGGCAGAGTTGCATTCAGTTATTATTGCCGCTTTGTGGAGGGGTTTGCCAAGTTGGCGGGCCCTCTGCATAAGCTGGTTGCGTTGTGTGCTGGTTCGGGACCCAGAAAGCAAGCTGATCAGGGATTTTCTGAGGCTTGGACAGAGCAGTGTCAGGTGAGCTTTGAGGGAAAGATAGGCTCTCTTCTGCCCCAGTGTTAGCATATGCAGATTTCTCCAGGCCCTTTATATTAGAGGTGGATGCTAGCCATAGCGGGTTGGGTGCAGTACTCTCGCAGGAGCAAGGAGGTAAGGTTAGGCCCACTGAGCGCAACATGACCAACTATAGTTCCATGAAATTGGAATTTGTTGCGCTCAAGTGGGCCATGACCGAGAAATTTTGGGAGTACCTGATGGGTCAGAAGTGCATTGTCTATACTGATAACAATCCCCTTAGCCACCTTACATCTGCTAAACTGGGAGCTACCAAACAACGTTGGGCTGCCCAGTTGGCTGCCTTCGATTTTGAGGTCCGGTATCATTCTGGAAGGTGCAACCGGAACGCTGACGCCAGACTCAGTTTTGTCAGGAAATGCGGGAGAGTTTCTTACCAGGGACTGTTATTCCAGCAGTGGTGAGGCAGGCAGTGGAGGTAGAACTGGTAGTACAGGTGAACCAAGCAGTTGTTACGGCACTCCCCAGTTTCTCCTCTAAGGATCTGAATTCACTACAGGAGGCAGATCCTGATATTGGAAGGCTTTTGGCATTTTGGGAGCAGGGATTATTTCCCAGTTATGCGGAGCGCCAGCAGCTCCCCAAGTCCGTTTTGACATTGCTTCGGCAATGGGACCGTCTTTTGAGAAAGGATGGTGTCCTTTATCGCCGTGTGTCATGCCCTGATGGAGGTGAGGAGGTGTTTCAGCTGATTTTGCCTGTGTCATTAAACTGTGACGTGTTGACTCAGTTGCATCAACACCATGGACATCAGGGTGTTGAGCGCACTACTGAGTTGATACGTCAGTGGTGTTATTGGCCAGGGATGTCAGCAGAGGTGGCACAGTGGTGTAGGGAATGCAAGAGATGTCAACTGGCTAAAGACACCTGTAATGACTGAGGCAAATCAGACACAATTATTGGTTAGTTAACCAATAGTTTAAGCTCACTCTGGAGTCTGTCCCCATCCCCTGGGAAGTTTTCAGTTACAAGTTTATTGCGCTGAGGAATGTGGTTGCCGCATGGAGAACAGAGTAGAGACTGCATCTTCCCTGCATTTTCTTCACAGAACACAGACTCTATGGCATTAATGTATAGACAGACTGTGCTATAAATGAATCCTTCTCAGGAAATGGTATCCATTATTACTGATGTTGTATTGTACTCATTGTATTTACATGTTTGATGATTGTTAAATGTTATGACCTGCACGGTAACTTCAATCATGCCATGTTTAGTGTCTATACGTTCGTTGCGGGAAGATTTAAATGCTTGTGTATGCGGTACATCCATACCTGTGCATCACATCATTATTAAAAGAATATTTAATAGTTCTGATTCAAGAACGCAGCTTGTTAATCTTTCTGGGTTGTAAAAGCCCTGACAGGAGGGGTGTTGCCACCCAGAATTACAACATCTTCATTGGTCCGGTCAACAACTGAGAGATGTGACTTTGACCAGAGGTTAAAAACCAGCGAACAGTGCCACTCCCCTCTCTTCTTCCTTGCTCCTACATGACCGAACAAATCTCCTTAGGGCTGGTAGGCCCCTGGCCTACAACACCCAGCCATGTGCTCATCACCCAACAGACTGGCAACAACTTCAGATGATAACTTCAAGAGTTATCCTCAACCTGCAGATCCGACGCTCTTCAGCCTAAAGGCATCTTGCAAGTATCGTACATTTTAATGCTAAACAGCGATTTAGTATTGATTTGTAAAGACTTACCTTTGCTATTGCTAAAAGAAACTGATGAGTCCTTTCCAGATTGCCTTTGACATTTCATGTAGCTCTAGTAACAGCATCTCTTCCGGTTCAACTCTATCATTACTCACTCTGACTTGTGTATGTGTGTGTGACCCTTTGTGTATGTTATGTTACATGTTTGTTAGTTTAGTTATGTGTTTGTGAGTTAGTTAATAAAGATTGTGCACAAGACATGTTTGGTTCTGATTCCGTCTGCTAATGAATTGCCTCTTAAGTGATAGATCCGGACTACGTGCTCTGAGTAGTACAGTACAATAAGAAATATTATTTTTCCATAACTTGGAAATTAACATTTCTTATAATTAATAAACTATCAACACTGAGCGTTCACTGGACGAACAGGTTAGCTGATTGTAATATTAATTTTAATGTAGCTATGTCCAGTTAATCTGATTAACGGATTTGCATATTCATAATTAATCATAATTAATAATCATAATGAGTTATGAATAATTATTAATATTTCCCCTTTGAGTTCATTTTCGCTACATATTTGGTGGAGAATGTGGGCATCATTTTAAGCAATTGTTTGCAGATGGACCAGTAATCAATTATGTGTTTTGATAATCTTTATTGACATCTTATACATGCACATACAAATTTCTGATAAAATTAGCAAAACTGGGGCTGTGAATGCACATTCCCTTGAACGGCAGAACGTTCCTCGATGCTATAATGCATATTTAAATTGTACGAAAAAGCTAACGTGAAATTATCGAAGAAATCATAATTTCAGTTGCTAAATGAGTGTAAGACTTTTCTGACGACGGAATCGCAGATTAGCAGCGCATACAAAGGGTATTAGAATAAATTTACCTGAATTTGGAGGAGAAACCCCCACTTTCAGTTTTAAATGCATGTCTTTCTGACGATCGAATCTCAGATTAGCAGCACGAACAAATAAACTACCTGAATTTGGGCGAAGAAATCCCCACTTTCAGCGGTAAATGCATAAGCCTTTTTCTGATGACGGAATTCCAGATTAACACTCTGAGGTCTAAAAACGCGCCGGCGCGTTTTGCAGTTTTTTTTTCACATTGCAGCAAAACAGACTTAAAATACTCCGTCATTTTTTGTCATAGAGACATAAGTAATATATCAATTGAAACTATAGAATGTCTTCTTTTTTTTGTGTACACTCACAATCAAAATAAAACTTTGTGCTTTTTAAAAATAAATAAAATATACAGGGTGTGCTGTCCTGCCGTCTCCGTCTCTGCAAACATCGTTCTAAAACGTCACTAAAAGTAACTAAAATAGATGGCTTATACATGCTACATGGACATGAGAGATATGTCTTTGGAAAGCTTTAAGTGTCTACTTTTAAACAAAACAAATAAATTCTAAAACAAATATTCTCCCTTTATGTAATCAGTATAAAAGTAAAGAGAGGTACTGTTTCTCCTGTCTGACCTAATTATCTTTAATGTGTGCCCGCCCACGCGCAGAGCGCTCTATTCATAAGATAATGTGCTGAGGCGATCTATGCAAACTGTAAACGCCCCTAACAGCGTCTTAAAAAGCATCAAGTTTCATCAGATTCATTCGCTGTCCTTCGCGTTTGGAAGATGGCACACTACACAGGTGAGCAGGCTCTTCAGATGGTCCTGGACAGTGAGGAAGTTCACTCTTTCCTCGGAAGAAGAACACGACTCTGACGATGAACGTCTGCATTTTGAAGAGCGACTTGATCCAGCTGAAGATACAGTTTCTGATGAGTAAGTGATTTAGTTTTACTTAAATTATTTGACGTGTTTTTTTTTTCTATATAAGCGTACATATATTTGCCTTATATTTACATCTATCTATATAACTATATATATAACTTTATCTCATAAAAACGCTTATAAATAGAATGCTTTTCTGTTGATATAGGGCCTACTTAAATTATTTATATAAGCGTACATCTATATTTGCCTTATATTTACTTCTATCTATCTATCTATCTATCTATCTATCTATCTATATATATATATATATATATATATATATATATATATATATATATAGATATATATATATATAACTTTATCTCATAAAAATGCTTATAAATAGAATGCTTTTCTGTTGATATACTCAAATTATTTGACGTGTTTTTTTTTTATATACAAGCGTACATCTATATTTGCCTTATATTTACATCTATCTATAAATATATATATAGCGTATCTAAGTACCGTATATGATAGGCGTGAATGTGCTAAAATATGCTTGGTTGTGAAATGCGCGAACATGTTGCTATTTGCTAAATGTGCTAACTGATATAGCAGACTGTAAACGTTTACACATTCGCACACTTTGTCCGGTAATGGCCAATTGACAGACATATACAGCATGCTTGTATACCTGTTACTTTCCTGTCAGTTATGCATAGCTAATGGTATGAGAGTATTATCTTATATGCTAATAATAACAGGGTTTTTTTTACATTTTTTTTTAGGAATGTGGATCCATCACTCTCACATTCACCTGCAATTCCCACTAGGAGGGCACGCAGCAACACAGTTGAGTAAGTACACTTTTACCCACTATATGGTAGGCCTATATTGAAATCTGTAAGATTTTTCATGTTTTTAAAATAAGTTTCGTCTGCTCACCAAGGCTGCATTTATTCAATTAAAAATACAGTAAAAACAGTAATATTGTGAAATATTATTACAATTTAAAATAACTGTTTTCTATTTGAATATATTTCACAAAGTCGTTTATTCTTGTGATGTCCAGCATCATTACTCCAGTCTTCAGTGTCGCATGATCCTTCAGAAATCATTCTAATATGATGATTTGCAGCTCAAGAAACATTTATTGTTTACAATTGTTCAGAAATGTTTCATAAGTAGCAAATCATCATATTTGATGATAATATTTGATGATAATATTAATAAGATTCATATTTGATGATAATATATTTGCAGAGCTCTGTGGTGTGTCGTCACAGAAAGCAGCTCCAAAACGGACCAAAAGTGACCATGTACCGGTTCCAGGAGCAGAGCTGACATCAGATGCAAGGAATAATGCCACCGCTGGTCATCGGAACTGCATGCTTTGCAAAGTACAGCTTGGTAAAAGGCAAGACACACCTTGGAAATGCCAGGCATGTGACATTTACTTGTGTCTTCAGTTGAACTGTTTTCAAAAATGGCACACAGATGTGTGACTGTTCAGATTCTCTGTTCACCACCTCTCACTGACCATTGGGCTGCAAAGATTATCTATATGTGATCAAGCAGGTTATGTATAGGGTGTAAAAGTGGGCTTTTTTTTATAAACCTTACCTTTATTTGCCTGTATACACAAAAAATGTGCCTTTGACCCTAGTTTATATGTGGATTATATTGTTAACTTTATTTTAAATAAAAAAGAAAAAAAACAATGATATGTCTTGTCTTTGCATTTTTTTAGTTGACTCAGTCACATTCCTGACTGAATGGCTCATTATGCGGCTCATTAGGGGCAGGGTCTTAATCTCCCCAGGTGTAAATCACTTCATTATTCATGAAGAGTCACACCTCTTCGCATATGGCCTACCTAAACAAAAAGTGTCTTAGAAATTTAAAATCAATACAATGTTTTATGTGTCAGAGTAGGGAGGATCATTTCCACATCATTTTGAAGCAAAAACTCTACACTAAAATATACAATTCTCAAAAGTCTTGTGAAAAAACATTTAGTATGCATTTTTAGGTATTGTTTCAGTTACTTTTTTTTTTTTTTTTTTCAATAACCACGCATAAACATTATTCCTTTAAAAACACAAACATGTACATACATGTTCCTCACATATTATGGTAGCCTAGTTTGTGCTGAATACAGTGTAATGACACTTTTGTCATTAATATGTTTATAACCAACTGATAAAAGCACAAATGTCAGGGCATGTCAAAACTTCTCCAGGGCCCAAAATCAGCCTCAGACTCCAGAGGGTTAAGCAGCATAAATTTACCTGTGTGACAAAGAAATCTCACCACAGAGTTTGTAATGGTGTTCTGGGCGAGACTCCCCATTCACAGATTAAAGCCCTTTTTACTATTCGTTACGTCACTGTATTCATATTAATGCGCTGGACCGCACATATTAAAAAAACGCAACGAATTTGTGGAGTAAATTCTAGCTTAGCTAACTAGCAATCACCACTGTCTGTGAGTTGATGTGTTGTTGTGATTTGTGAGTTATGCGTGACCACACTGGAGTTCTCAATGCGGGCTTGCAGCGCGGTTAGAATTCTGCTCTATTCTGATCGTGTTTCGGGCTGGCATTGGTCTCCTGGCAACGCATGACAACAGAGTGTGGAGAGCAGACACCTATGAAAGTCTGATAACAGCACCCACATCACAGACTGTTGTGCAAACAACAAACCTCGTGTTGCCAAATCTAGCTCTATAGAAATCCTACAAGTATACGCTACAAGTTAAAACCCTTTAGCTCGACTAAAAGCTGCTAGCACCCTTCTAGCACCAAGACACGTACGAGCGCGAAGCATTCAAGCCGAAGACTTTATAGACTTTGGGATCCCTTTTAGGAGGGACTTTGATTTTAACTGTTGATGGGAACACAAAGCGTTGTGAAGCTCGGAATCAAATGAATCAATTGCGTCACAAGCGATTCACTGTTCGAACCGCTCAAAACGTCCCTTTGCGGGTCAGAACAGTAAGCGTAGTGAATACTAGAGATATACGAATACAAGACAACTTTAATAAGCCATTCACAAATGGTTATTATTAAGTTGTAATCAATTAAAAGTGATCAATGAATCATCTAATATCCTTAAACATGAGGTTTCTGTCAAGACATGATATTTCAGTAAATGGTAGTTCTTGTTAATAAAAACTGAACTATATCAGACAAAACATGACAATACGTCACTTCCCTTTATCAAATGCGTCATTTAATTGTGTTAGACACATTTCATGTACAAATCATGTATAGACATGGGTTCATTGGACTTAGAGATGAACCATGGACATCTTGAAACACTTTGAAACTGCTAGGATGCATCACAAAGCCTCGTTTACTGAAATCACGTGACTGTGGCAGTTTGAGACACGCTCCGAATCACTGATGCAAGACAAACGATTCACTTGAATTCCAAAACTTCACAAGGCATGCCTCAAAGGCACCCATCTCTGGTTTAAACCATTTGTGTGTGTGTGTGTGTGTGTGTGTCTGTGTGCGTGCGTGGCGTCACTCACATTGTCAAGTCTGAGTATCTCTATTCAGTCAAGTTGAATTTAAATTAAATTTAAAATTTAATTAAATCATTTTTTTTTAGTTTCGTGTCTCCTAAAGCTACAAGGAGTTCCGAGTTTACTCTTTATTTATTTATCTATTCATTTTTTTCCTAACCCTAGTTCTCTATCTTAGTTCTACTTCATGCTAATACTTTGTTCACCTGACTATCCCTATGCAGCCAAGTTGAATTGGGTTAAATTTGAAAAGTTAACTAAATAAATTTTGTCTGTTTACCTTTCCTTTTAGATTTCTAAATCTTTTAGAAATTCTAATTCTATTTTGTTCAACTTCATTCCTCCTCTACATGTCATGTTTATTTCCTTCACTTCCTTTTGGTTTCAGTCTGAATATCTCTATTCAGCCAAGTTGGTTTTAATTAAACTTAGCATTTAATAAAACAACTTAGGTATTAACCTTCTCTTTAGGTTCCCTAGAGCTAAAAGGACCTTCTGTTTTTACCCTTTTTGTGTTATTCTACCATCACCCTCTTCCCTTTTTTTTATTTTTTTTTTTTTTTATAGGATTACAGTAGTTCTAGAAACTGTTGTTTCCTTAATGAGGCATAATGAGTTATAGGTTATTACTATGCTAACACCTATCTCTCAGCTCCCCCTCCTCACTCCTTAGTGCTGACTGAGTACATGAAGTACGGTCACCGTCCAGTGCACTTTTGGCTCCGGAAAGGACTAGAAACTCTTCCCGTTGTTTCTTCTCCTTTCGACCTCAAGGCATCTGGTGTTTCTCTGTTAGTCTAGAGATTAGGTCATCACTTGAACCAGTGGCACCTGCTTAAACATATCTCCTAGCAAAACTAAATAGGTAAAAACCTCTTTCCTTCCTTTCCCTTTTCTTATTTCATTTTTTTTCTCTTTCTCTCTCTCTCTACCAGTTTGTTCTATTCATCTACCTTATGGTGATAATCCCTGGAAAGGAATCATCTGTATTCTGAGTAATAGTAATGACGTGTACCAGCCCTGTCATCAGTCAACACCGCTTACAGCTGTCATCCAAGATAGTTAAACACCTTAGTCTCATGCTGGCTTCCCCCACTTCAGCTAGCCACTTCCTATATGGCCCACATATCTGTACGAACTTGCATTTGCCTGTGCTATCTCTTTCTCTCATGTCCCCATAAGTGTGCCTGTCTGGCCAGTACATCCAGCCCTGCCATCCAGGACCCCCTGGAGACCCAGCGGAACAATGTGATGGTTGCCCTTCAGCTAAAGCAGTCAACAACCTGCAACAGCAGAGCAAGGGACAGCGAGATCGGCAGCACCAGCACACACTTGACACCTGACCTGAGCCACAAAGAGCTTCATTCTCTCCTTAGCCCATGCTCATATGGCCTTCCAACAGGAGGTAATTGAACGAACGCTGCAAGTCACTGAGTTCCACAGAGAACCAACCCACTCAGCATGAGAAGGCACAGGACAGATGCAAGAACCATGACAGAGCAGAGCAATTGAGGGAGGTCACCAGTCCTCAGGAGTTTCTGACAGCTGTTGAACTTTGCCAGTTAAAGAACGTAAGGAACTGTTTGAATTTAAAGCAACACAAAAGCTAAGGCTCTTGAAGGCCACCTGCATGCAGAACTGAAAGTCAAACATTGACTCCACAATTCAGCAGCGTGAGAGACAAACACATTGTGGTCCGAAAAGGACTGAAACAGCCCGAACAACTACAAATGGACCACACAAGGAACCTGCAACCGGATGGACTTCGCAGCAGCAGCAGCAGTGAGAGCTCCCCCAACCCTTCACAAAGGGGTGAGGGGTCAGAGCCTGCAGCCTAGGATACCACAGCGCTCATGCCAACATATGAGACCTTCCCTTTTGCCCGAAGCCCCTGACTGGCGTGACCCACCAAGACAGGCTCTCTGTTCTTGATCTAACCTGAATCACCACGATTTCTGACTTAACAGCCAGTCAACCTCCAATCAGACTATTAGCAACTGAAACCAGTCAGCATAAAGGACTCCTCAGACCCATAAGTCTGAATGCAGATTGAGTGCTGCCCTCGACACCAGGCAAGGCAGATCTGAAAGTCCCAGGGTTACTGCCACAGACTCAGACAAACCTGGAATGAATGGAGGACACCCACAGGACCTTTGCCTCCTACACCAGTTAGTCACCACTTTGGACAGCACAACCAACCTGCTAGCATGGCCTAACGCCACTCGCTTAAACCATCGTCCAACTAAAAGTGTGTTTAATAATTGATAATTCCAACATGATATTTGACAACGTTTGATTCGCATGTAGATCGATGGTGCTGGCTTGTTAGGTGCAGATAAAACTATAGCTTGAAGTGACACCTCTGCCGTAACAGAAAGAGTCTTAAGACGTTTTAGCATATGTTCAAATGGTATCAGTGTAAAGTTAATCTGATTTTAGCGAAGAAATCCTAATCTCAGTATTAGAGTGTAAACCTGTGTTGACGAAGGAATCTCAGCTCAGCGGCATGTAAACTGTACCAGAATTGATTATTCTGCTTTGGTTGGAGAAATACCAATTGCAGTATTGCTTAACCTGTTTCTGATGAATGAATCTCAGTACAGTGTTATATAAATGTAGATTTGGGTAATGCTCCCCTTTTATAGTTAAGATTGATGTCATTCATCTAAACTTTGGCTGCATATACAAGCATAGCTACCTCTTGACCAAAACTGTGTTTCACTCGCCGAAAGGAATATCAGTATACCTGCACAAGACTGACTTAACTATATATGCTTAAACAAGCTTTGACTTACAGCAAACTGTGTTATTACCCTTTAAACAAGTACAAGACGTTGTTTAAAGTAGAGAGAAGAGTTTACATGAGTAAAATTTGCAAATGCCAAAACACATTTGCATTTTACTGAATGTAATATCAAGTTTTTG
This sequence comes from Chanodichthys erythropterus, assembly GCF_024489055.1. Classification (NCBI taxonomy): domain Eukaryota; kingdom Metazoa; phylum Chordata; class Actinopteri; order Cypriniformes; family Xenocyprididae; genus Chanodichthys; species Chanodichthys erythropterus. The sequence continues at coordinate 26,346,797 of NC_090224.1, read as the reverse complement.
AAAATCTAAAAAAGTATAAGCATCACATTTTAACTCTGTACGTAACTAGTTTGAAATGAGCAGACAGTCTTCATGAACTGTTTGAATTGCTGTGGGGTGCATTGGTTCCCATGACAACGACTTGTCACAGGAAGTGCTAACTCATCACCTTGTGATGCCATGGTGTAAACAAACCAGGCTAGGTGGCTAAGCTAACCCCACCTAGCAACCCTTCCACTCAGGCTAAGCTAACTAATAGCTTCTACAGTTAGCGGTTAGCATCATTTATGTGAAGCCTTCAACTACAGCTTGTGTGTATGCAGTGTGAACTGATCTAAACCTATTCTACTGTTTTAGTCACTTCTTTAAATCTTTTTATTGATTTTAATTATAATAGCAGTCAGCGATTTATTTTTAGTAGTATTATTTCTTTCATCTTTGTGATTTAATTACATCTTCCTTTTTTTTCTGGTGTGGTTTAATTTCCCAATATAACCACAAGCAACTAGACATACTCTCCTGCTTGATTTTGTTTATTTACAACAGTTGCTTCAATTTTATGAGCCAGCTACAAAGTAATCTGAACAATTACTAGGGCATAATTTTGAGCACCACTAATAAGCAGAATCTAATAAGAAAGTTCTCCTCTTCCTCTCCCTTTTTCTTTCCTATTTGTTCAGAGGTCAAGCCTGTCGTGAGCCATCAGTAAGAAATACTAAGACATAATTTGACCACAAGAACCATTTTAAGTCATTTGTTAAACCTAGCTGTATTTTATACACCTGGCTGCTCACTGTGCCTTTAGCCCTAAATTCTGTTTGATCTTGCAGTAGTCTCTTGCCCTTACTCTCACCACAAGCGTGCCTAAATATTGCAGATGCTCAGCCTAACTGCCCAGATGGCAGACCAAAAGGACTGGCTAGGTGTCGTGAGGAACACCCTCCTAACCAGTGCTGCTGATCAATTATAGAACCAGAGCCAAAGCAACTGGACAAAGATGGAAGAGAAGTAAAGGCAGATGACTCAAACCAGAGGTATGGTCACAATGATCTGACTGAAGTCAACATCTTCCTGGCCCACATCCTCACTGTTTTGAAACAGGAGGTGAACAACCTCAAACTCCAGATCACAGAGACTCACAAGGAGCTGATGCATGCTAAGCCACATAGACCAGCTAGAGAAGGAGGCTCGGGACAGACACACGGACCCTGACAGAACAACGAGAGCAGCTGGAAAAGGCAGCCAGAGAAGACGTGGTAAAAGAACTCTTTCACAAATAGTCAATGTTAAAAATAGCAAATTCTGAACTCTAGGTCAAAGATGACACAATCAGGACCTGTGAACGTCCTCTGGATGTGTCCAGATCTGGGACTGAAGCTCTGACCCAGCAGCTGGACAACACCAAAGATGAACTTGACATGGCCCAAAGAGAACTAAGACTCTCTTGCCTGCAGCAGAAGAACCTCCCCCAGCCAAGCACAGAGGTACAGAGGGGGGAGCCAAAGCCTTCTGCTTGACACCTAATCAGCTAATTTCCTCAAATCCTCTAAAGCTACAGGAGAAGGATTAATTCAGACAGACCCAGGCACCAGGCCTAACACAGGGAGAAGCCATGGATGGAAACATCCTCTTCCTGCAGACACCGCATGATCTCCAACAGCAGGTAGCACAAGGGCGACCGGACATGCCAGCATCGAACCTGTAGGAGCTTCTAACGTTAGTAAGGAGCCCCTTGAACAGTACTTACTTGAGAAGTACTCAGAAGCACAAGCTTCTGGCCACTCACAAAAGACCACTCAGACCTGCTCAAGTCGACGCTGCCACAAGAGCAGAGGGACACAGCAAACTTCAGACTCCCTCGGACTGAGAGCAGAGGTAACAAACGCTTCTGTCATCAACCCTAGGTCAGTCTGAAACACTCTTCATACTACAACTCCCATAACTTCTTCCTGCAACCACCTGCTTCACGGGTGTCCGAATGACAGATGACACTGTCATGGCACCTGCTACCTCGACACCTGCTGAGCAAGCTCAAAGAGCTGATCCTCGCCACCAGCAAACCTCTTGCCCCCACTAACTGACTTTAGAGTGACAGGTGACACACTGCTAAGGCACTGGATGCTTTGATTCATGCAGCACCAGCTCAGAGACCTGAGCTTACAGACTGTCTGCATCAACCGCCATGAAACGACCACCACTCCAGGAGACACACACAACCAGGGCCCATCACAGCCTTGCAGCCTTGTGTGCCAGTGATGTGTCTGATCTTCCGGCACCTTCAACGTCGCTCACTGTTGTCATAAGAGAGACAACAATGAGCGAAAGGGGGGAATTATGTAATGACTGAGGCAAATCAGACACAATCATTGGTTAGTTAACCAATAGTTTAAGCTCACTCTGGAGTTTTCAGTTACAAGTTTATTGCGCTGAGGAATGTGGTTGCCGCATGGAGAACAGAGTAGAGACACAGAAAATCTGCATCTTCCCTGCATTTTCTTCACAGAACACAGACTCTATGGCATTAATGTATAGACAGACTGTGCTATAAATGAATCCTTCTCAGGAAATGGTATCCATTATTACTGATGTTGTATTGTACTCATTGTATTTACATGTTTGATGATTGTTAAATGTTATGACCTGCACGGTAACTTCAATCATGCCATGTTTAGTGTCTATACGTTCGTAGCGGGAAGATTTAAATGCTTGTGTATGCGGTACATCCATAACTGTGCAACACATCAGTATTAAAAGAATATTTAATAGTTCTGATTCAAGAACTCAGCTTGTTAATCTTTCTGGGTTGTAAAAGCCCTGACAGGAGGGGTGTTGCCACCCAGAATTACAACATCTTCATTGGTCCGGTCAACAACTGAGAGGTGTGACTTTGACCAGAGGTTAAAAACCAGCGAACAGTGCCACTCCCCTCTCTTCTTCCTTTCTTCTAGATGACCGAACAAATCTCCTTGCGGCCGGCCTCTCTAGGCCCGGCCGCAAGGCTGGTAGGCCCCTGGCCTACAACACCCAGCCATGTGCTCATCACCCAACAGACTGGCAACAACTTCAGATGATAACTTCAGTTGAGTTATCCTCAACCTGCAGATCCGACGCTCTTCAGCCTAAAGGCATCTTGCAAGTATCGTACATTTTAATGCTAAACAGTGATTTAGTATTGATTTGTAAAGACTTACCTTTGCTATTGCTAAAAGAAACTGATGAGTCCTTTCCAGATTGTCTTTGACATTTCATGTAGCTTTAGTAACAGCATCTCTTCCGGTTCAACTCTATCATTACTCACTCTGACTTGTGTATGTGTGTGTGACCCTTTGTGTATGTTATGTTATGTGTTTGTTAGTTTAGTTATGTGTTTGTGAGTTAGTTAATAAAGATTGTGCACAAGACATGTTTGGTTCTGATTCCGTCTGCTAATGAATTGCCTCTTAAGTGATAGATCCGGACTACGTGCTCTGAGTAGTACAGTACAATAAGAAATGTTATTTTTCCATAACTTGGAAATTAGCATTTCTTATAATTAATAAACAATCAACACTGAGCGTTCACTGGACGAACAGGTTAGCTGATTGTAATATTAATTTTAATGTAGCTATGTCCAGTTAATCTGATTAACAGATTTGCATATTCATAATTAATCATAATTAATAATCATAATGAGTTATGAATAATTATTAATATTTCCCCTTTTGAGTTCATTTTCACTACATACCCAACCACTTGCCCAGGGCTTTATGGGCCATGTTTTAGCTTCCAAGCCAAATGAGATCTTGGCTGTGGATTTTACGATGATTGAGCCTTCTTGTTCTGGCCATGAGAATGTTTTAGTTTTAACAGATGTGTTCAGTAAATATACACTGGCTGTCCCGACTATAGAACAGCGGGCTGAGACGGTATTACAGGTTTTGGTTACAGAGTGGTTTTTCAGGTTCGGGGTCCCAGGTCGTATTCACTCTGACCAGGGGCAGAATTTTGAGTCGGCCCTTATGAAACAGCTCTGTAGGTTTTGCAGCACAATAGCCAGGTCAGAGCACCAGCTGTTAATCTACCAACTAAAGGAGCTACTATATGACTTTGTGTGTGTGTGTGTGTGTGTGTGTGGTTGTGAGTGTCACATTGTCTAATTATAAGGTGAGTAACTTGTTTGTTTCTCTCTTGTAAATCGTTGTATGCCTTACGTTGAGAGTGTAATAAACGTTTATGTTTAGTGTCCTCTGTCATGATCACCAGTTGGAGTGCCCTAGTTAGCCACCAGAGGGCACTCCAACACGGACTACTTCTCACCACACTTTTGAACTACAATTCCCATAACACACTTCCCGGACTCATTATCCCGTTTCATTGCACCCAGCTGTTTTGTGGTTCATCATTAGTGTCTGTCTATTTATACCCGGTTTGTTTCTGCTTTTGTTATGGTGTTTTCATGCATGTTCCTGGTTTCTCTGTTTTGGTTTTCTTTGTGTTTTTCTTGTTTTTTGTACGGACTGTTTCTGTGGATTTTAACCCTTTCCTGTTTCTGGATTTGCGCTTTGGATTGCCCCATTAAAATGCGGCACATGGATCTTACCTTCTTGTCTTTGTGCATCTGTGACATCCTCATTAATAGCCTTGCATCGCTCTTTCTCTCTCTCTCTCCAACCCTACCTTTGGGTTGCGCTGCTGCTTTGGGTCGTCGACACTTCTGGTCCAGTGGCTAAGTGGGCCAGATATTTGTTTTCTTTTTGTTTCTTTTTGTGGTCGTCATTTTTGTTTGGGTTAATTTTTATTTGTATTGATTTATCTTTTGTATTACTGTCACCAACTTTCAGTTTTTTTGTGATTTTGACTGTGATAACAGTCACTATTAGTTGGAGTGATTACCGCTATGCGGTTTTCGTGATCTCAGTTATATTGCAATCTTGAGCCGTGATCAGTTCTGAGTTTGTGTGATCTTTGTTGTTGTGACAGTATATGTTGTTTGTTTTGTCTTTAATTTGTATTTTCATTTGTAAACTTATTTGTCTATTTGAGTATTGCAAGTTTTCTTGGATTTTGTTTATATTTGTTTAGTACATTGATTTTGACTGTTTGTTTATTTGTTTATTTATGTTGGTTTGGTTTGTCTTCTAAAGTGATTTTCCCTTCTCTTTTTGTGTTCCTTGGGAGCAGGCTGGTGCTGGGTTGCACAGGCTTCACTTCAATACGGGTTGTCATTTATTGCACTGTCACTATTTCTGGTCATTATTTGCAGTGATTTTTGTGGATGTGATTCTGATTGGCAGGATTTCTTTTGTGCACTGGGTGCACCATACTAGCTGAATTAACTGAATGTACAGTAAAAACTTTTTAGTCAACTTAATAAACCATATATTATTTATGCAATTATATTTCTGTGCTATTCTATTAAGTTAAATGAACAATAAACTAGTATAATTATGTTTAATTACTGATGGTTTTCAGTTATAAATTGCTAAAATAGACAGACAAAGACAAAGACAAAGAAATTTTGACCCCCAAAGTGAAAGGTGTATATATAAGATATACAATAAGATATTATATATATATTCATATATAAGAATATATAAGAATAAGCCAATAATTAAGGCTAAACTCCCACTAATACAGTACTAATAAAGGCAATTTGACCCCCTATTCTAAAGTGAAAGCTAAATCATCATTAATTATGGCACTTATTGAGTGATATTCAATTTTATTGACGAGAATAAGCCAATAATTATGGCTAAATTTCCATTAATACAGTACTAATAAAGGCAATTTGACCCCCTTTTCTAAAGTGAAAGCTAAATCCTCATTAATCATGGCGCTTATCGAGTGATGTTCAAGTTTATTGAGCAGAATATGCCAATAATTATGGCTAAATTGTCATTAATACAGTACTAATAAAGGCAATGTGATCCCTTATTCTGAGATAGGTTCTTATTTACACTATTGGTTTTACTTACTCTGCAATGATCGCACAAGAATGTATTTGTACGCAAAGTGTGGTTCTACAACACGTACATTTACTTTTTATATACTGAAACGTACAATATTGACAGCACTAAAAATTATTAAATGTAAGTGTTTCACTGCAAATTCATTTCAAAGAATTATGTTAAACAAAACTACACTTTAAAACATTAAAATGAATAACATTTCTGTAATCATCTAACCATTATTTATCATGTAATACTTATTTTGTTCGCCATGGGACACAAAAGGCGTTTTCTCAAACACAGGACTAGAAAATACATCAAAACGCAACATAAATTCACAAAAGACGTCAATTTAATCCGCTTTAATCCACACCTTTATAATCCATACGACTGCGAGGAACAGATCCACATTGAATTCTTTATCCACCGATCTTCATCTCCATCCTCAACAGCAAAACAAACAAACAAAGTAAACAAATCCAGCGATCATTATGAATTCAAAAATTGCCGCCTCAAAAAGCTTGACATGACACATTTTACGGCAGTGATATCAACGCTCATTGGCTCTCGCCTGCTTCGTCACAGATTGCGACATGCCGTGAAGTGAAGTGAAGTGAAGTGAAGTGAAGTGAAGCGGAATACCATTTTTGTGGATCAATAATTTAATTCTCCTTGTACCTGATAAAAAACTATTATATCACCAGAGAGGACTGCGACTGCAACACATCGTCATTCGGACTACTACTGGTATCGCTTTTTTCTTAATAAAGAAATTATTGTGATTAAGTTACACTTTTCTGTTATGTTTTTCTTTATAACTACATATTTTTTAAGAAATGGTTATGGGTAGGTTTAGAGGTTTGAGTGGATTTAGTGGCTCAAAATATCCTTTTAATGCAATATAGTGTTACTAAAATTGACATTTTCCTAAATATTAATGTCCATTAGCTAATGGTTATGTTTGGGTTTAGGGATATAACATTCATCCATAAAATGGTAAAAGAGAAATTATACAGATATCTTTATGATATAAAAGATTCATAAATATTTTAAGTATTTCTGCTGTAAAAGCGTAATATATTTACGTTTAAATGTTGCCAATACGTCCATGTTGTATCTTTCACCATTTATCCAAATGTAAAAAACAATATGGGGTAAAATTGTCTTATGGCTGTTTAGCCTTAATTATTGGCTTATTCTGGTCAATAAACTTGAATATCACTCAATAAGCATCATGATTAATGGGGATTTAGCTTTCACTTTAGAATAGGGGGTCAAATTGCCTTTATCAGTACTGTATCAATGGCAGTTTAGTCATAATTATTGGCTTATTCTGGTCAATAAACTTGAATATCACTCAATAAGTGCCATAGTTAATGTGAATATACCTTTCACTTTTGGGGTCAAATTGTCTTTATTATAATATTTTAGCAATTTATAACTAAAAAGCATCAATAATTAAGCATAATTACTAGTTTATTGTTCAGTTAACTTAATAGAATGGCACAGAAATATAATTACATCACTATACAATAATAATAATAATACTAGAATGTACATTTCCTGAAGAAAATGTGAATGGTGCTTGCAGTGGCAAAATCGCCACTCGGTTGCTAGGCGGTGGCTAGGGTGTTCTGGGTTGTTGCTAGGCGGTTGCTATGGTAACCTGGGTGGTTGCTAGGGTGTTGCTAGGCAGTTGCTAAGGTACTTGGGGTGGTTGCTAAGGTGTTGCTAAACGGTTGCTAGGGTTTTCTGGGTGGTTGCTAGGCGATTGCTATGGTAACCTGGGTGGTTGCTAAGGTGTTGATAGGCGATTGCTAGGGTGTTCTGGGTGGTTGCTAGGCGGTTGCTATGGTAACCTGGGTGGTTGCTAGGGTGTTCTGGGTGGTTGCTAGGCGGTTGCTATGGTAACCAGGGTGGTTGCTAGGGTGTTGCTAGGCAGTTGCTAAGGTACTTGGGGTGGTTGCTAAGGCGTTGCTAGGCGGTTGCTATGGTGTTCTGGGTGGTTGCTATGCGGTTGCTATGGTAACCAGGGTGGTTGCTAGGGTGTTGCTAGGCAGTTGCTAAGGTACTTGGGGTGGTTGCTAAGGTGTTGCTAGGCGGTTGCTAGGGTGTTCTGGGTGGTTGCTAGGCGGTTGCTAGGGTGTTCTGGGTGGTTGCTAGGCGGTTGCTATGGTAACCTGGGTGGTTGCTAAGGTGTTGCTAGGCAGTTGTTAAGGTACCTGGAGTGGTCACTATGGTGTTGCTAGGCGGTTGCTAGGGTGTTCTGGGCGGTTGCTATGGTAACCTGGGTGGATGCTATGGTGTTACTAGGTGGTTGGTAGTTGGCACAGATAGTTACTATGGAGTTTCTATAGAGTTCTTAGCATGTTCTCATCCCACTTTAGCACTTAGCTAATCACTATTAGCATGTAGCTATTAACTGCTAGCATGTTTAGCATGTTGCAAGTACAGTTTGCTAGCATGAGTCAAAAAAGCCAACCCCCATGTCTCTACGATGTTCTGATGCAGAGATATAGGCATCGCTAAATGGTTGCTAGGGTACTCTGTTTGGTTGCTAGGGAGTGGCTTGGCAGTTGCCAATGATGATACTCCAAAGGCTGCTTGACAACATAAACCAACCCCCATGTCTTTATGATGTTCTGATGCAGAGATATGGATCTTGAAAAACGGTTGCTAGGGTAATCTGGTTGGTTGCTAGGGAGTGGCCTGGCAGCTACCAATGATGATACTCCTAAGGCTGCTTGACAATATAAACCAACCGCCATGTCTCTATGATGCTCTGATGCAGAGATATAGATCTTGCTAAACGGTTGCTAGGGTACTCTGTTTGGTTGCTAAGGAGTGGCTTGGCAGCTACCAATGATGATACTCCAAAGGCTGCTTGACAATATAAACCAACCCCCATGTCTTTACGATGTTCTGATGCAGAGATATACATCTTGAAAAACGGTTGCTAGGGTACTCTGTTTGGTTGCTAGGGAGTGGCTTGGCAGCTGCCAATGATGATACACCAAAGGCTGCTTGCCAGTATGAATGATTTAAACCAACCCCCATGCTTGCATGATATTCAGATTTGAAGATATCCCTCTTTGCTTTGTGTTGCTAGGGTGCTCTTAATGGTTTCTAGGGCGTGGCTAGGAGGTCTTGAAGGTGATTCGTGATTGGCCGTTTGCTGCCCCGAGTCAAATGAGCTCACCCTCATGTTTCTATGACACTTCTATCCAAAGATATTCCTTTGATCTTTTTCAATGGAAGTCTATGGAACTTGTTGCTATGGTGCTCTATATGGTTGCTAGGGCGTGGCTTGATAGCTTCACAATGATCCTGGGAGACTGATTGGTCACCTGAGTGAAATGAGCCCACCCCCTTGTCTCTATGTCATTGTGATCCAGAGTTATGTTCAATACAAAATCCCTATGTAATTTCCCATAGTAGGAAAAACACAGTACTTCCCATTTTGAGGTATGGTCTGAGAGAGCCTGTCAGCCTCTTCAAACGTGGTAACTCACATGTTTCTACGAAATTCTCGTTAGGAGCTATGACTCGTCAAAGTTCATCGCAATGTTAAGTCTATGGGATTTTTCGCCCGATTTTTCGCCCGCCGGACGAACATCGTACACCCGATCGCTTATAAAAGTCATAGCACACCACTCCTCAATAGGCCGGTCGATTTGACACCTCATTCGTGGGTCTATGACAAAAACTGCGGGACGAGTTACGCGCAGACGAAAGTGTCCAGAAGAAGAAGAATAATAATAAGTATGCAGAAGATTAAGAATGGAGCTTTGCCTTTGGCAAGCACCATTAATTAATAATAATAATATGGTTTATTAAGTTTTAGATAATGACTAAAAGGCATTTACTGTACATTCAGTTAATCATTAATTACTAGATTATTTTTGTTTATTTATAGCATAAATGTGTAACTTTCAAATGTTTAATAATTTGTAAATAATGGCTAATATGCCTTACTATATGTAAAGTTAATCATTAATTACTATTTTGTCCATGCTAAACTAATGCATAATTGTGAACAAGTTCATCATTAATTAATGCTTAACTCACAATCTTTGTTCAGGCTGCCTCACAGCATTCCACTTTGATGGGCATTAGCCACTGGGGGAATGTATTTTGTCTACCCTTGTGTGAATCACATAAATATTCATGACCATCAACATTGTTGTTTGTGTTCAGAATAATTTTTACATATTTGTGTAGTAAAAATTCTACAAGCTTGATAACTCAAAAGTCTTGTGAACAACTATTCAGTATATGTTTTATGGCCCTATTGCAAGGACATTTTCCCCTCCAAAACTTACTAACCACGCATAATCTTTATTTTCAAAAAAATGCAAACATGTATCTATTTTGCTCACATATTATTGAAGCAGAGTTTGTGCTGAATACAGCAAAATTACATGTTGGCCAATGGTAGGTTATAAGTAGCTGAAATAAGCACAAATGTCAAGGCATGTCTAAACATCTCAAGGGCCCCAGAATCACTCAGACCCCAGGGGGTTAAGAGATGGCGGCACCATTTGAAATGCATGGGGTTGAGAATCAATGTGAAAAAAAGCATTCTTCCTCTTGTCCAGAGGACGACATATTTAGTAATCATATGGGACTCGGTCACGATGTGGGCACAATTGTCTCCCGCACATATCAAGTTGATTCTGGTGATGGTGTCCAATCAAGCTAGGCCAGTTCATCACTGTAAAACAGTTTCAGAGACTATTAGGGCACAGAGCAGCTGCTCAACCCAGGGTCTGTGGAGCAAACATCATCTCTCTTGGCACATAAACTGCCTAGAGTTGTTAGCTGTATTGCTAGGCCTGAGGCATTTTCTCCCAGACCTCAGAGGCCACCATGTCCTAGCCCCATTCTAGCTGGCCCAAGTTTGGTTTTCAGACCTGGTAGCCCTCCTGGACGGCCTCCCATGGGAGATTCCCGTCAGGAGGGAGTTCCTAACACAGGCCGGGGGCTCAATATTTCACCCTCGGCCGGAGATGGGGAAATTGTGGGTCTGGCCCCTGAGGGGGATCAGTTCCTAGATGCGGGTCTCTCTACTGAGGTAGTAGAGACCATACTAAACTCTAGAGCTCTTACCACAAGGAAAATTTATGCTTTGAAATGGAGAGTATTTACTATATGGTGTAGGAGGCATCAATATGACCCAATCAATTGCACAGTGGCTTCAAGACCGCTTTTTAGCCCTCCACAATAAAGGTGTACATGGACGCCATATCTGCCTTCCATGTGCCTTTAGATGGTGCATCTCTGGGGAGACACCATCTTGTTACTCGTTTCCTCTGTGGAACCCTGAGGATGAGGCCTACGGCCCAAGTCAGGATTCCAGCTTGGGACCTGACGGTAGTTTTTAGGAAGGGTTATCCTTGACAACCTTTGAGCCACTGGACATGGCTTCTGACAAATGTATTGCTTTAAAGATGGTGTTTCTACTAGCGTTTACATCCCTCAAAAGAGTTGGGGACTTACAAGCACTGTCAGTTGCTCCCTCTTGCTTAGAGTTTTCTCTGGGTGGCGCTAAAGCTATTTTGCACCTGCCGCCCTCGGCCTACAACCCAGCCATGTGCTCAACATAGAAAACATAGAAAAGTCTGGCAACAGCTTCGGACTGAATCCTCAAGATCTCTCCTCAGATGGCAGAGCCGATGCTCCTCAGCCTAAAGGCATCTTGCAAGTATTGTACATTTGAACACTAAATAGCAATTTAGTATTGATGTGTAAATCTTACCTTTGTCAGCAAAGGTGTTTTATTACTGAGGAAACCGATGATTCTTTTCCAGATTGTCTTTGACTTTTTCCTATAGCTCTAGTAACAGTACCTCCTCCGGTTCAACTATATCATTAGTCATTCTTACCTACAATACATATGTGTGTGACCTTTGTTTTATGTTATGTGTTTGTTAGTTTAGTTATGTGTTTGTGAGTTAGTTAATAAAGATCGTGCACACTACATGTTTGGTTCTGACTCCGTCTGCTAATAAATTGCCTCTGAAGTGATTTAGATCCCAAACCTATGCTCTAAGTAGCACGGTGTGATAAGAATGTTATTTTTCCATGACCTGGAAATGAACATTTCTTAGAATTATTAAACAATCAACACTAATATTAAGATTAATGTAGCTATATCCAGTAAATCTGATTAACATATTTACATATTCATAATTAATCATAATTAATAAATCATATTGAGTTATGAATAATTATTAATATTTTCCCTTTGAATTAATTCGCTTCAGTCGGGTGCATTCCTCTAAGACATTTGTAATGCTGTGGAATGGTCCCCTTGTCTTACTTTCTGCATGCCTGAAAGTGGCTTGCTTTAGATCAGTAGGCTGATACAGCTGTGTTACTGCCTCCCTTTATAGCTTCCATGTTGTGTTCCGCTGGCACACGTCATAGGATGACGTTGCACCAGTCAGAATTGGACTAGTTGCACATGCCTTCAGGAGAGCTTATGCTGAAGGGATTCCCCAAAGTGTCGTAATCACAATGCAGCATCTCGTTCCCCTATCAGGGAGCCATGGTTACATGCTTTACCTGAGACGTTTAGCAATAGCAGCATCTATCCTACTTTCTCCTTATAACAACAACCGCGAGTGGTTTCTGATAATCAAATATTTATCCTTGATGTGTAAATGTGGGTGGTCAGAAAGTCCAGAAATGACCCCCTTTAAAAACAGAGCTTGTAGCTAAAAGATATAGTCACCAAGTGCACCAGTCATCTCCACATTTCATGTTGATTTAGGCTTAATTCAGCAACAGATATCCACAGTTTTCCACAGTGTCTATACTGACTTCAACAAACATCCACAGAGCAATAGCTTCTCCTCAGAGAGACTTAATGGAGAAATTCTGAGTAGGGATCCCTCACCTCAGGCAGTTAGCTGTGAGATCAGCCCTTTGGTTGTGAACTGGCATTCACATGAACCAAAACAGGGCATAAAACACTCTACGAACAACGATCGGCAGAGATGTCAGAGGGAGAAGAAAAGGAAAAATATCTAGTTTTACAACTAGAAGGAACCCAGATAGCACACATACATGTGGCCGACATCGGCCGCAGAGCGGAACGTCGGCCTCATATCTGTAACATCTAATAAGGATCGGTCAGGCATAGGCGAGTGTCTTCAGTCAAAGCTCTATCTCCAGCTCGTCGGCTTTGGGTCGGATCACGACTGCAAGCCGATATGCCGCGCTTTTCTGCGCGTGACCATTCATCTCTGCAACCGACGAGAGAAATGGCGACTCCGGCGACATCTGTGGTTTTCAGGTAAGTTTTCACTTTAAGTAAATTAGAAAAATCTTTTTATGATTCTGTGACACTTAAAAGTTACTGGCACTCGGTTTACTACCGGCAGTTTGTAATCTCAATTTCTCAGATGCGAAGGGCAGATGAGCAGCGGAATGCGAGGTAAGTCCAGCTTGTTTAGTTCAGAAAAGTTTTTGTAAGTAAGTTAGCCAAATTTTCTGAACATATCCCGTCCTCTGCAAAATAAACGGATCAAGTCATTAAACTGGTAATGGTAACTTAGATGTTTAAAATGCTTTGACTTTGAACGTTCAAACACTGGAGAAGTTACCATGGTAACGGTGAACCACAGTAACGGACAAACTGCAAAATCTCTGTCTCTCGCTGTTGCTTTCTCTGCTTTCGGGTGAGTTTAGTCCCTAAAATCACATAAATAATATAAAACTGTTCTGGATACGTTTCTTACCTGTAATTGACACGCTTCTGTTGAATATTTACTTTATTGAAATAGTTTATTTTCTTCGAAAAAGTCTGTTAGCATAACTTAACCGTTTTCAGTTTGGCTAATATACTGAGCTCTTATGAAAGTTTGCGTTTTTAATCACATCTTTATGTTCAGAAGAGAGGCTTTGATAGTTTTGCTAAGGTTTTGTTGTTAATCTGTCAATGGGTAATTGAAAGTGAGCTAATTTATATAAACTGCATATGACATCACTTACAGGAAGCGCGAAAAACAAATGAAACGAAATGAAATTACCTCGATTACATTTAATGTTTAATCATTTAATACCAATCCCATTGAAGAAAAAATGTTCTGTGATTTCAGGAGTGAACAAATCTAACGTTACAACACCGGAGGAGGAAGAGCTGCTGACAGGAGTAACTTTAGGAAACTCAGGTGAACTGAGAAAGCTCATTAAATAACTTCATACGCATTTTTTCCACAAAGGGTAGTATGGGGAACAATTCTCACTTTAAAATAGTTGCTTATTAGCTTGCATATTGGCTGTTATTAAAGATATCAATGCCTTATTCTGCATGACCTTATTCTACAACATCCCTAAATCCCACTCGATATCCACCCTTAAATGCTGTAACGTTAACTACTTTACGGTCTATTAATAAGCAGTATATTAAGAGTTTGAGGCAAAAGTTAATAGTAAATATGTTTCCCATTCCAAAGTGTTGCCCCACAAAATATTTTACCTATATCACCATGCATGTTATTTTCTTTTGCAAAATTATTTTTTAATATTACAGTTTGTAAGGTTCTGACATCCAAACGTAAGTAACACAGATCAATATAAAATGAATTAAGCCTAAACAAATTTTGTTAATACATTTTTGTTTATATATTCTGTTTATTCTACTTTCTCTTACCTGCATTTCACCTTTGCTGTAGCTGGTTTGATTCTAATGAACCTGACATTATATAGGCTCTGTGATAAACTGTTTGTTATGTTTCTAGATTCTTCCATGCTGATGGCCTGCACTCCTATCCAAGAAAATCTCAGGCTAAAAACCATATAACCAGTAAGCAAATCCTCAAATATACACTACTGTTCAAAAGTTTGGGGTCTGTAAGATTGTTTTTTTGTTTTTGAAAAAAAAAAAAAAAAAAAAAAATCACATTTTAAAATCATTAAAGGGTTAGTAGTTCACCCAAAAATAAAATTAACGCCATTAATTACTCACCCTCATGTCGTTCCACACCCGCAAGACCTTCATTAATCTTCAGAACACAAATTAAGATATTTTTGTTGAAATCCAATGGCTCCGTGAGGCCTGCATAGCCAGCAATGACATTTCCTCTCTCAAGCTCCATTAATGTACTAAAAACATATTTAAATCAGTTCATGTGAGTACAGTGGTTCAATATTAATATTATTAAGCGACGAGAATATTTTTGGTGTGCCAAAAAACAAAATAACGATTTATATAGTGATGGCTGATTTCAAAACACTGCTTCAGGAAGCTTTGGAGTGTTATGTTATGAGTGTCACTATATAAGTCGTTATTTTGTTTTTTGGCATACCAAAAATATTCTCGTCCCTTTATAATATTAATATTGAACCACTGTAGTCACATGAACTGATTTAAATATGTTTTTAGTACATTAATGGATCTTGAGAGAGGAAATGTCATTGCTGGCTATGCAGGTCTCACTGAGCCATCGGATTTCAACAAAAATATCTTAATATGTGTTCAGAAGATGAATGAAGTTCTTACGGGTGTGGAACGACATGAGGGTGAGTAATTAATGACATTCTTTTTATTTTTGGATGAACTAACCCTTTAACCCCTGGTTGTTTCAGTGAGAGTGTCTGTGAAAAAATCCTTTAGCATAAAATAATCAGCGAAATGAGATGAGGTGACAAATAATGTTTTAGTGGTTGTAGTTATGATAAACTATTATGATAACAGGATGTTATGGTCATTAATATTTTTTTCTAGGTCTTTTTTGAGTTATTTATTTATATGTATTTTTTTACTGATACATTCTTAAATACGTTTTAATAAATATTTGGTAACTCTTTACAAGAGGTTTCATTTGTTAAACATTAGTTAATGTATTAACTAACATGAACTAACTATGACCAATACATTTGTTGCTGTATTTACTAATTTTTGTTAATGTTAGTTAATGAAAATACAGTTGTTCATTGTTTGTTCATGTTAGTTCACAGTGCTTTAACTAATGTTAACAAGATTTTAATAATGTATTAGTATCTAATGTTAACTAATGGACCTTATTGTAAAGTGTTACCAAATACTTAAATACTTTAAATGCTGACTGGTTCAGGGGGTCGACCGCTTTAGGCCTCTAAAATGTTTGAATTAAAATCACCAATACAATATCAGGGAGTAAAGATGTCATTAGAGTTCTAACAATTATGGCTGTGCTCTTGTTACCAGATGAGATATGATCGCCAGCGTTTCGCGCTGAGATTCTTCAGGATGTGGCCTTGATGCCGTGAAGATGGTGAGTTTCCCCGATAGCTGCCACTACCGAGATCAAGAGACTGGTCACAACTTCAATCTGTATTAGTCTATTTTGATAGGTATATATGTAATGTGTCTTTTCTTTTTCATTACAGCCCATCACTGACAGGCTTTCCTGTGTAAACCATCATATTTATCCAATTGAGGTTTGTAAATGCATGAATTCTTTATATTTTACATTAATCATTAATTTTGAATACAAATTACTAGTAGAAAAAAATGTGACTGTTACAGATCCCTTGTTCTCCTAGACTCCATTTCCCAAGATCCTCCTGTTCTCCACACCTGCACCCACTTCCCTTGTCATCTCCCTATCATCACGGATCACCTGCACCTGGACTCTATTGTCAGCACTCCCCATATATTGCACTCACTCCCTTCACTCCTCGTCCGTTCTCTGTTTTGTTAGAGTTTGTATGGTGTTCTCTGCCTTCGTTTACATTAAAGTATTGTATGTTTGTGGAAATCCGTGATCTGCCTCCTCTTTGCACCAGCATATCATAACAGAAGAACGGACCAAAAACTTTGGATTTCCACAGAATGGAGACTTTCACCAGCTCCCTGGCTCCTGCTCCTCCAAGGCCTCTCTCCCATCTGGCAACTGGCGATCGGCTCATCGGGCTTCTTCAGGTGGGTCGTTCGCTGGAAAGGTATGTGGAGGAGTTCGTTGAGCTTGCTTTCTTGTCTGACTGGCCTGAAGCATGTTTAATCTCCCTGTTTCTGGATGGACTGGACGACAACACTATCCGTTTTGATGAACCTGTTTTTCGTTTCTCCTTAAGCGAAACTATCAATTTTATTTTGTGGTTAAATGGCTCCAAATTCTTCGTGGATGAGGTTCAGGATAAGTGTATGTCTCCAGTCCATCCAGAAACACGGCTGGCCGGGCCAGTCAGTCAACCTCCGTCTTCCTCCGCATACCCCTCCAGCGAACTCCCTGCCTGCCCCAGTCTGGACCCATATTCCGCTACTGGGTCCAGTAAGCGGAGGAGGAGGAAGAAAGCGGCCCCAAGGTCTCCAGAGCCCGCTCCAGTATCTCCAGAGCCCGCTCCAGTATCTCCAGAGCCCGCTCCAGTGTCTCCAGAGCCCGCTCCAGTGTCTCCAGAGCCCGCTCCAGTGTCTCCAGAGCCCGCTCCAGTATCTCCAGAGCCCGCTCCAGTATCTCCAGTCCCCACAGAGCCAGCTCCAGTGCCTGTGGGGATTTTAATTGTATTTGAGGGGATGAACGAGCCCGCTCCAGCCCTTTCCGAGCCTGCAGCTCCAACCCTGTGCGAGCCACCAAGTGAGGTGGCCTGGCTTATAGACTTTTGGACAGAGCCAAGTTCTCCAGTCTCCGCCGCCGAGCAAAGTTCTCCAGTCTCCGCCGCCGAGCAAAGTTCTCCAGTCTCCGCCGCCGAGCAAAGTTCTCCAGTCTCCGCCGCCGAGCAAAGTTCTCCAGTCTCCGCCGCCGAGCAAAGTTCTCCAGTCTCCGCCGCCGAGCAAAGTTCTCCAGTCTCCGCCGCCGAGCAAAGTTCTCCAGTCTCCGCCGCCGAGCAAAGTTCTCCAGTCTCCGCCGCCGAGCAAAGTTCTCCAGTCTCCGCCGCCGAGCAAAGTTCTCCAGTCTCCGCCGCCGAGCAAAGTTCTCCAGTCTCCGCCGCCGAGCAAAGTTCTCCAGTCTCCGCCGCCGAGCAAAGTTCTCCAGTCTCCGCCGCCGAGCAAAGTTCTCCAGTCTCCGCCGCCGAGCAAAGTTCTCCAGTCTCCGCCGCTGAGCAAAGTTCTCCAGTCTCCGACGCCGAGCCAGCCGCTCCAGCCGCCGACGCCGAGCCAGCCGCTCCAGCCGCCGACGCCGAGCCAGCCGCTCCAGCCGCCGCCGCCGAGCCATCCGCTCCAGCCTCCGCCGCCGAGCCTGCCGCTCCAGCCGCCGCCGCCGAGCCAGCCGCTCCAGCCGCCGCCGCCGAGCCAGCCGCTCCAGCCGCCGCCGCCGAGCCAGCCGCTCCAGCCGCCGCCGCCGAACCAACTGCTCCTATGAACTGTGTTTTTGAACCCTCCAGCCCAAAGACTGTTTCCCCTCCCTGCCTCCCTCTCCCGCCTCCGTCCATATGTCTCAGCACTGTACCTCCACCTCAAGCCCCTTCGCCCAGATCTCCACCTCGGACCTCTGGGCGTTTACCTACACCCTGGCTCCAACCTCCCTCGTCTCCACCATGGCCCATCAGTCCACTAGTCTCACCAGTCTCCATCCTGCCCCCGTTCACACCTTGTTCCTTCGTCAGCCTGCCCTCACTTCTGGACTGCACTCCTCCGTCTCTGCTCCGTCCCTCCGTCCCTCAGTTCCAGTTGGCCTCCTCACTCTCCCCGGTGTTCACTTTGTTGTATGTCGTCTGCCTTCTACTGCGGCTTTCTGGAGCCCCGGCTGCGCTTCGGTCGGCGGAGCCGTGGATTCCGCCATCTCCCGCCGGTCCTTCAGCGCCGCCTGGGCTCGACGGCTTCAAGGCTTCGGCTCCTGACCCTCCATGGCCGCCTTCGGCTCCTGACCCTCCATGGCCGCCTTCGGCCCCTGACCCTCCATGGCAGCCTGCTGCACCTGACCCTCCATGGCTGCCTTCGGCCCCTGACCCTCCATGGCTGCCCACGGCTCCTGACCCTCCATGGCTGCCCACGGCTCCTGACCCGCCATGGCTGCCCACGGCTCCTGACCCGCCATGGCTGCCCACGGCTCCTGACCCGCCATGGCTGCCCACGGCTCCTGACCCGCCATGGCTGCCCACGGCTCCTGACCCGCCATGGTTTTTGAGCCTGCCCTGGAGACCTCCACTCCAGTCTACTCCTCCCCCTGCTCCGGTTTGAGGTCTCCAGGGCGCCCGCCCCCCTCCCGGTTGTTACATCTACGGCGCGAGGACGCGCCTACCGGGAGGGGGAGGTACTGTTACAGATCCCTTGTTCTCCTAGACTCCATTTCCCAAGATCCTCCTGTTCTCCACACCTGCACCCACTTCCCTTGTCATCTCCCTATCATCACGGATCACCTGCACCTGGACTCTATTGTCAGCACTCCCCATATATTGCACTCACTCCCTTCACTCCTCGTCCGTTCTCTGTTTTGTTAGAGTTTGTATGGTGTTCTCTGCCTTCGTTTACATTAAAGTATTGTATGTTTGTGGAAATCCGTGATCTGCCTCCTCTTTGCACCAGCATATCATAACAGTGACAAGGCCTCTCACAAAATGCCATATTAAAGGAATATTCAGAGTGCAAGTCAAAACTGCTTCTTTTGGGCAATATTATGCTACAAGTATCGTCTATTGAGCTAAAGTTAAATTGAACCTGGAATGGTGATCTATGTTACCAGATGCAATACTTTGTAATGGGCATGTACAATGGATTTTGAACTCTACTATTTTTATTGCAGGGTCTCTGGGATCCCCAGCTGAAGGCATGAAGACATCAGATCTTGGCCTGGACAGATGTACCAACAGTACACCACACCGACCTCTGCTTTTGCATGGATGGCTGATTACTACCATGTTCTGTGAGGGTATTACTATAGCAGAACTGAGCACCTGTGACACTGGGATTTCTAGTTGTAAAGAATAATCACACAATGTTTTTTAGATGTTGCAAACCTTTCTCTCTCTTTCTCTCTTACAAACAACACAATAGTTAAACCTTTTCAAATTCTTTTCTGGTGATGCACAAGTCCTATTCTACGAAACAGAAATTAAGATATTCATATGACACTGCAACTGGCGTGATATGACGTCTGCAGAGTCTTTTTATAAACATGAATTCAACATTTAATAAATAGTATATTCAAAATATAAAAATATACAGTCTACTCGACTTTACTACACTTTTTTTTTTTAATTTAGCCATTAGGTCACACCTTCTTGTAGCGATTTTGTACTCTTTACACATAGTCGTGTGTGAATTCGCAGGTCAGAGTTCCAAACCAAACTTTTTGCATGTTTCTGGTCTCCCGCATTTGTCCGCATATGGAGGTCAGTGGAATGAAATGGGTAGTGTGACCGCACCTTATTCTGCAGTTGCTGTACACCTTTATCAAAAGTGTGAAGTCATGGACAGATTTTATTTGTGAACTGATATGCGAGATCTCACATATGACATATCAGTATGTGACATCCCACTCAAACATGTGCTCTATGTAGTGATAAACATTTTCTTGTCGTTATTAATCAATCAGTAATCAACACAGCACCACCCCAAAATTGCCTTGCATTGTAGAATTATGCTTTTGGCAAGAAATGAAAAGAAGCCAATAATTTATTATAAATGCTATTATTTTACAATTAATATTTAAGACTATTTTAGAGAGGGATAGAAGTGTAACGGGGCGGGAGACTCGATGGGATCCATGTGCAGCTTTATTAAACAGTAATCGTAGTCGTACAGGCAGGGGTCAGAGAACAGCAGTAACAGTATCACAGGCAAGACGAAATCAGAATCAATACCAGGCAGAGGATCAGGACAGGCAGCAAGCAAGACGAGGTTATCCAGTAAACAGGCAATAGAATCACAAGGCAGGCGGCGGTCAGAACACAGAGGTAGTAAACAGTCCAGGGTCATACACAAGAATCAAATATAGGGTAGAAAACGCTCAGAAATGTCAGACTAGGCAGAACAAGACTTCGCGAATGTGTGTGTGTGTGTGTCTTAAATAGTCCCAGATGATATGGAATAGGTGCATGTGTAATCAGTCCAGGTGGGGGATTATGGGAGCTGTAGTCCAGTGAATGTTAATACTCCGGTGAGGGTGCCCTCAGGTGGCGATCGGAGGAAGTCACAGAGACCGTATTCGTGACAAGAAGTCATTTTTATGGATGATAGGATTTTTTTCATTACAGGTCATTTATTTGAATGATCAGCAAAAATTTGAGCCTTTGAGAATAATTTGAATTCGTAGAATAAGATTAGTACAAATTTAACTGTTGTGGTTGTGAGAGAGAAAAGAAAAGAAAACTACAAGTTTGAAAATCCTAATACATTTTCTCAGTGACTTTACTGAAATATTCTCTACATATTCCACTGTCACAGGAGCTCAGTTTTGCTACAATAATACTATATATTATACAGCACATGCATAATTTGAGACAATATCCTGATTAAATTTCCAGTCTCATTTTACCAATGACAAACCACGTCTATCTTATTAACTACTGTTTATTTTGTGTATAATCAATATATAAACAAATGATATTTAATTGTTAAAGAGGGATTGGCTGGACCCTGCTGACCCGATCAGTATTTCTCGTCCAATGGTCATACTTTAATTTTCCGGTTTCTCTAGTATTGCTCCTTCTCATGGGCATTTAATGATTTTTCAGTTTGGGTTAAACCTCTTTTTTGACCCATAATATGTATTTTTTTTTAAAGTAATTAAAAATAGTTTTGTCTATGCTATTGAAATTGTGGGTTACATCTTTGTCACCTTTTTCACCCAAGGAGTTTAAATTCCTGGCAATACAAGAGCGAGGAACGTACATTTTAATTACAAAGGAAAACCAATTCATCTGCTATATTCTTCTGTCCTCCGTTTTCAAGGGTAAGATTTTTTATAAACCATCTACTTGTCACAGACACGTCAGGTTCCACCTCACTGCAGTACCCACGCACTCAATCACCAGCCTTCTAATCACCGCCACCTGCACGTCATTAACTCTGTAATCACCAGCACCATAAAGCCACCACACTCACACACACACACACTGTCCGGTCTCGTTCGCACTACAACATATGTATGCTTACCTTAAGGACTCCCAAACGACTTACCTACCTGCTCCAGCGATCTCCTTCATCTCCTTCGTCTCCTGGTCTCCCTGTGTGCAAACCTACCTGTGTGTGTGAGTGTCTCCATCGTCTCCCTCCACTGCATCTCTCATCCAGCATCTGCAAGTTTAAAAGGACAGTATTATATCCCATTCATCTCTCATCACGCTATATCTGCTTGTTATCACTCTGTGCTCAACTGCTTGTTAATAAATACTTAACTGGATTGCTTCTACTTCAGTCTCCGTGTCTCTGTTGTAACAGAAGACCGGACCATAACAACTTCACAGTATGAGCACCAACGACCCGTTTCAAGAGCTCGTGGACACGCTGCGCCGAGCACTCACACCACAGCCATCGTCATCTTCCTCCAGCAACGCTTCCACTCCAGCACCAGCCAGCACCGCTTCCTCACCAGCATTCACCGCCAGTCCCATGGCCAAACCGGCGCCCTACTCTGGATCGGCGGAGGAATGCAGCGGATTCCTTCTCCAATGCGAACTGGTCCTGGAGATGCAGCCGCAATTCTACACCACCGACACGGCTAAAATAGCGTTCATCATCTCGCAATTGCAAGGTAAGGCCCTGCAATGGGCAGACTCTCTGTGGACTCAAAAGGGCCCTGTGGTCAGATCTTACTCGGCGTTCGTCTCTCACTTCCGGGAGGTCTTCGGGAAACCTCTGACGGATTCATCGACTGGTGAGAAACTCTACAATCTAAAACAACGTAATCTCTCTGTTAACGAATATGCCTTGCAGTTCCGAACGCTAGCCGCCATCAGCGGATGGAATGAACAAGCTCTCATCACATCATTCCGTCAGGGGTTGGAACCCAATTTGCGGCTGCATCTCGCTGCATACGAGGACTCCATTGGACTTGAACGCTTCATCCAACTCGCCATTCGCGTGGGGTCCCGTATGCAGTCGTGTCTCCTAGAGCACCAGGGCCAGTCAACCATCACCAACCTCCTCCGTCGGTCCGAACCCGTCAGCCCTCCAGAACCAGCCACCGAACCCATGCAGATTGATCATTCTCGTCTCACCACAAATGAAAGACAAAGAAGGCTGACCCTGAACTTATGTTTATATTGTGGATTACCGGGGCATGTCATCTCCACATGCCCAACCCGTCCTCCTCGGCCCGTGGTGAGTGCAATTTTTCCCTCTATCCAAAAAATGAAACCACTCACTACTGTTGTAATCCTTACTGCTGCAAACACCTCTGTTCCAGTGGTGGCGCTCCTCGACTCAGGGTCAGCAGGAAATTTCATCTCTGGTGCCCTCTGCCGACAACTCAACCTCAAACTCAAAGTCTCCACTCTCCAAGTCTCTCTCCATGAACGCCACCTCTATCGAAAGCCCTGTCGAGAAACGCTCCGTGGATGTCCCCCCGGACTACGCCCCCTTCAGTGACGTTTTCTGCCCGCAGCGCGCCTCCAAACTTCCTCCACACCGGCCATGGGACTGTGCCATCGATCTGCTACCGGGTGAACCAGTGCCTAGGGGACGCATCTACCCCCTATCACTACCGGAGGAGAAGGCCATGGAGGAATACATCAAAGAGGCACTCGAACAGGGATACATCCGCCCGTCTACTTCCCCTGCTGCTTCAAGCTTCTTTTTCGTGGCAAAGAAGGACGGAGGCTTGAGGCCCTGCATCGACTACCGTGCCCTCAACAAAATCACCGTCAAATTCCGCTACCCACTTCCCCTCGTCCCAGCGGCCCTGGAACATCTCCGCGGTGCCACTGTGTTCACCAAGTTGGACCTCCGCAGCGCGTACAACCTCATCCGGATACGTGAGGGGGACGAGTGGAAGACCGCCTTTGTCACGCCCACCGGACACTACGAATATCTCGTCATGCCGTATGGCCTGGTCAACGCCCTCCGTATTCCAGGATTTCATTCACGAGGTGCTCCGGGAGTATCTCCACAAGTTCGTTCTGGTATATATTGATGACATCCTCATCTACTCCCGGAGCTTGGCCGAACATCGCCACCACGTTGCGGAGGTCCTTCAACGCTTACGGCAGTTTCACCTCTTCCTAAAAGCTGAAAAGTGCTCCTTTCACCAACCCTCCGTGCAGTTTCTAGGATACATCATTGACCACAGTGGCATCCGGATGGACGAGGGGAAGGTCACCGCTATCCAGTCCTGGCCCACTCCATCAACTATCAAAGAGCTCCAACGATTCCTAGGTTTCTCCAACTTCTACCGCAGATTTATCAAGAATTACAGTACCATCGTCAGTCCACTCACCAACTTACTCCGTAACCAGCCCAAGTCTCTGTCCTGGTCCCAACTTGCCACCAACGCCTTCGAGACCCTGAAAAGAGCCTTCACCACCGCTCCCCTCCTCGTCCACCCTAACCCGGACCTACCATTCATCGTGGACGTGGACGCCTCCACCACCGGAGTGGGAGCGGTCCTTTCACAGCAGCAGGGGACGCCAAGTAGACTCCATCCATGCGCCTTCTTCTCCCGCAAGCTCAACCCGGCGGAGGTCAATTATAACATCGGTGACCGCGAACTCCTGGCCGTCAAGCTTGCCCTCGAGGAGTGGAGGCATTGGTTGGAGGGGGCTACTCATCCGTTTCAAGTTCTCACTGACCATAAAAATCTCGAATATCTGAAGGCTGCCAAAAGACTCAACCCTCGCCAAGCTCGCTGGGCCATGTTTTTCTCTAGATTCAATTTCTCCATCTCTTACCGCCCTGGTTCTAAGAACACTAAAGCTGACGCTCTGTCTCGTATCCATTCCCCTGAGGAAAAGCCCGAAGAGCCTGAAAAGATCCTGCCGGAGTCTATCTTCGTGAACCCTATCCAGTGGTCTGAAGAAACCATTCCCTCCTCCAATGCCTCCACACGCACTCCGCCGGGTTGCCCCCAAGGCTTGCAATACGTCACACGGGCACGTCGCACTCCACTTCTGCACAATACCCACTCATCACTTGGCACTGGTCACCAGGGGGTCAATGAGACCCTCTCGTTGCTCAAACAACGCTTCTGGTGGCCCAACATGGCCAACGACGTCAGAAGGTACGTGCAGGGCTGCAGGGAGTGCGCCATCTCCAAAAGTCCACGCCATCTTCCCACCGGCAAGCTACTTCCTCTGCCCGTTCCTGAGCGACCCTGGTCACACCTGGGAGTGGACTTCGTCACCGATCTCCCTGAGTCTGACGGTCTCACGTGCATCCTGGTGGTGGTAGACCGCTTCTCTAAGTCCTGCCGTTTGATACCCCTGGAGGGTCTACCTACCGCTATGGCCACGGCAGAGATGCTATTCAACCATGTTTTTCGCTATTATGGAATACCTGAAGATATAGTCTCCGACAGAGGACCTCAATTCATTTCCCACATCTGGAAGGCCTTCTTCTCCCTCCTGGGTGTGACCGTCAGCCTGTCATCTGGATACCATCCTCAGTCGAACGGGCAGACGGAAAGGAAGATCCAGGAGATTGGCCGCTTCCTGCGTACCTTCTGTCACGGCCACCAGAACTCCTGGAACCAGTACCTGGGTTGGGCCGAGTACGCACAGAACTCCCTCCGTCAAGCCACAACTGGACTAACACCCTTCCAGTGCGTACTCGGCTACCAACCCCCGCTGTTCCCCTGGGATGGGGAACCCTCCAACATCCCTGCAGTCGACTACTGGTTCCGGGAGAGCGAGAGGGTATGGGACTCAGCTCACCACCAACTGCAGAGAGCCCTGCGCAGACGCAAGAGGACAGCCGACCTTCGACGCTCCGACGCTCCAGTCTATCAACCGGGGCAGAAGGTCTGGCTGTCCACCAGGGACATCAGGATGCGTCTGCCCTGCAAGAAGCTGAGTCCCCGCTTCATTGGCCCGTTCACCATCCTTCGGCAGATCAACCCCATCACTTACCGTCTCCAACTCCCTGCACAGTATAGTAGAATTCATCCTACTTTCCACGTTTCTCTACTAAAACCTCACCACCCTTCTGTTGTTCCCTCCACAGAACCTGACGTGGCAGCCGCCGAGCCCCCCCTTCCACTCATCCTGGAGGACGGCACAGCTTACGTGGTTCATGAGATCCTGGATTCCCGGCGCCGTGGTGGTCAGCTCGAGTACCTCGTTGACTGGGAAGGTTATGGCCCCGAGGAACGCTCATGGGTACCCAAGAATGATATCCTTGATCCTATCCTATTACAGAACTTCCAAGCCAATCACCCGGACAGACCTGCCCCACGACCTAGAGGACGACCACCACAGCGTCGAGGTCCGTGGCCCTCAGGAGCAGCCGTGGGAGGGGGGGTACTGTCACAGACACGTCAGGTTCCACCTCACTGCAGTACCCACGCACTCAATCACCAGCCTTCTAATCACCGCCACCTGCACGTCATTAACTCTGTAATCACCAGCACCATAAAGCCACCACACTCACACACACTCACTGTCCGGTCTCGTTCGCACTACAACATATGTATGCTTACCTTAAGGACTCCCAAACGACTTACCTACCTGCTCCAGCGATCTCCTTCGTCTCCTGGTCTCCCCGTGTGCAAACCTACCTGTGTGTGTGAGTGTCTCCATCGTCTCCCTCCACTGCATCTCTCATCCAGCATCTGCAAGTTTAAAAGGACAGTATTATATCCCATTCATCTCTCATCACGCTATATCTGCTTGTTATCACTCTGTGCTCAACTGCTTGTTAATAAATACTTAACTGGATTGCTTCTACTTCAGTCTCCGTGTCTCTGTTGTAACACTACTCACCCATATGTCTTATTTTTGTGGAACACAAAAGGAGAGTCACAGTCTCAGTCACCATTAGAAAAGAAACTGATAGTGATTTATGACTGAGAATGTCAGTCTCTTGATGTTCTGCCTTACATTTCCTTTTGTGCTCTAATAAAAATAACATGTACAAAAGAACATCACCAGTTTTGTTCATGAGTAAATATTGTTTTTAATTTTTTTAACTTGAGACTGATAAGCCTGTAATTTTCATGTAATCCTCTGTATTTGAATGCAAATGCCTTCTCTATTAGTCATATTGACGGTTTGTATAGGAGGATGTATGCTCTAAACATGCAGGCTATATGTAACTGTATTTTGTAAATATTAAAACAATGTTAACTGAATGTCATGTGTGATTATTACATAAGCATGCTCATTTATCTATTAGTATTAAGTATTTGAGATTTTTAAAAACAAAAATGTGTTAACTGTGTAAAACTTTAGCCCAACTGAAATCAGCATCGTTTCAGCATAAGGTAAACGATCCGCGTCGATTTTCCGTTAGTTTTGAGTGGCGTGTGTGACGTTGGTCTTTGATGTCGTGAGAAACATCGATTCTAGGTTGATTCTGTGTCAATGTGCTATCGGTGTAGCCTGAAAGGTTCAGCCTAAATAAATAAAGGCCATATATAAAGCCCCTGCACAGCGGCCAGTATTTACAGCTTTGCATCGCCAACGCATCGGCCAGAGAGCTGAGCTATAAGCTCGAAAACTGCTGTTTTCACAGCAACACAGAGTGTGTGCGTGTGTAGCGATTTGGGCCGGTTCCTCGGTGTGTCAGGGAGTGGTGTACCTGACACATTGCGTCGCTCCCTGGGTGCTTCAGCACGAGTGAGTTGACTATTCCCCTTCTAAAAGAGCTTTACAGACGAACCCTGACAGTATGTCATTTCGTCTGTGCGTTAATGGGTGCGTCGTTCCCTGGTCCCTGCTGATGGGCACAATCGTTGCATCTCGTGTTTGGGCATTCTGCACGCTGAAGCAGCTTTTGTGGATGGTTCATGTTCCCATTGCGGGAACATGACTATCGAGGTGCTGAGGTCGAGGCTCTCCTTCCTGAAGTCTCTGGAAGCGGGGGTCCCCTCTCCTATGCCGCGTACGACCGTTTTTTCCGTCCCCGGGAACCGGAATGGCGGTACGGCGCTGTATAGGAAGGGTGACCTGAGGATTACGGTCAGGGCTTCCCCGCCGAGCGGAAACGCTCCTCGGGCCCCTGCCGCCTCATCAGCACTGCAACCCATCGTGCCACCGTTGGTTTCCGCTGGGCCCTCTACGGACTGTCCAGCCGTTACCTTTGGTGTGCCGGCGGCGGATCGGATGCCGATCGCTGCATCGGAAGGTGAGCCTGAGTCCTTGGGGGAGGAAGATTCGGACGCGCTGCCGCCCGGGACGGTAGCGTTGCCCGAGTCGGATCCCGAGCTCACGGCTGTGCTCTCCCGGGCCGCCTTGTGCGTCGGGCTTGAGTGGAACCCTCCACCCTGTCCCGGCCCATCTTGGTTGGACGATTGGTACTTGGGGGGGGGGGGGGTCGCGCTGGTCAAATCCAGCGTCCCGCCCCAATGCCTTTCTTCCCGGAAGTACACGATGAGGTGACCAGGTCTTGGCAAGCTCCATATGGGGCTTGTACAGGGCCTGGTCCCTCGTCCGCCTTCACCTCCCTGGATGGCGGGGAAGCCAGGGGATACGCGAGGATCCCGCCAGTCGAGCGGTCTGTTGCGATGCAGTTGTGTCCAACGGCCGCTGGCTGGCGCAGTGAGCCGCGTCTCCCGTCCCAGGCCTGTGAGTTCTCAGCCGGTCTGACTGAGAAAGCTTACAGTGCCTGTGGGCAGGCTGCCTCTGCCCTGCACGCGATGGACCTTTTGCAGGTCTATCAGGCAAAAGCGCTGTCGCAGATGCCCCAGGAAGGTCCTGACCAACAGCTGCTTGGGGAGCTGCGCGCTGCCACTGACCTTGCCCTCCGGGCAACAAAGGTGACAGCGCGTTCTGTTGGCCAGGCGATGTCTACTCTGGTAGTCCAGCAACGCCACCTCTGGCTGACCTTGGTAGACATGAGGGACACCGACAAACATCGGTTCCTGGATTCCCCCGTGTCTCCGGTCGGCCTTTTCGGCGACGCGGTGGAGATCTGTGCCCAACAGTCCTCCGCTGCACAGAAGCAGGCTGAGGCTATCAGACATGTCATGCCACGGCGGTCCGCTGCTGCCTCCACCCAGCCGCCTGTGGCTCAGCCTCAGCCTGCTCGTCGCCGAGGGGCGACTGCCCTTTGGGAGAGTATTCCATCTGCTCTCCCACCCCCGGAGGAGGGCCGGGGGGGATTTTGTGGCGGCTGTCCCTCTACCGCTGCTGGCTCTCCGGAGTCCAGCGGTACCCACTTTGCCACAAAAAGAGCAGTTTCCTCAAACTCCAGGTCACAACAAGGGGTGTCTGCCAGTGTGCCAGGCTCCGCCTCGCCGCTGACAGCTCCCTCCCCATTCGCCAGCAGGTTGCAGTGTGATGGTGCAGACCGCGTCCCGTGCGCCGTCTCCCATGCACACTGCTGCCTCGCAGAGTCCGACCCCACTCCGGGCCGCCCCCAAGCCATCCGAGTCGGGTCCCTCTCTGCCTTGCTGCCCCACCCCCGGTGCGTCTGTGGTGCCTTTGGTCCCGCTGGCCCAGTGTCTGGAAGCGTGGATAGCGCTCCCCAGCCTGTCCAGTTGGCTCATTCGTACTATCAGACTCGGCTATGCGATTCAGTTCGCCCGGCGTCCCCCGCTCTTCAGGGCTGTCCACTTCACTCAGGTGTCGTTGGACAGTGCACCTGTTCTCCGGGTGGAGATTGCTGTCCTCCTGGCGAAGGATACAATCAAGCTGGTCCCTCCAGCCGATATGAAGTCGGGGTTCTACAGCCCCTACTTCATTGTACCGAAAAAGGGCGGTGGGCTACGGCCAATCCTGGACCGTCCCCAGGATTGGTTTGCAGCAATAGACCTGAAGGACGCGTGCTTTCATGTCTCGATTCTGCCTCGACACAGACCCTTCCTAGGTCGGTCTGCGTTCGAGGGTCGGGCATGTCAGTACAAAGTCCTACCCGACATGGTTGTAGCTCCCAGCCGGTTGGGTCTTCAGGTCAACTGGGACAAGAGCAAACTCGCCCCCGGGTAGAGGATCTCTTGTCTCGGTCTCAAGCTAGACTCGGTCGCACGGACTGTGCGTCTCACCGAGGCGCGCGTCCAGTCGGTGTTGAACTGCCTGAGCTCGCTCAAGCGCAGAACAGCGGCTCCACTGAAAGATTTTCAGAGGCTCCTGGGGCATATGGCATCTGCAGCCGCGGTAACGCCGCTCGGATTGCTTCATATGAGACCGCTTTAACACTGGCTCCGCGGCCGGGTCCCGAGGTGGGCGTGGCAGTGCGGCACGCTCCGTGTCCCCGTGACACCGAGCTGCCGTCGCACCCTAGTCCGGTGGTTGGACCCTTCGTTCCTGTGGGCCGGAGTACCCCTCGAACGAGTGTCCAGGCATGCTGTGGTCTCCACAGATGCCTCTGCCACGGGATGGGGGGCCGCGTACAACGGGCATGCAGTGACAGGTCTTTGGACGGGGCCTCAGCTGCATTGGCATATCAATTGCCTCGAGTTGCTAGCGGTTCGTCTTGCGCTGGCCCGCTTCAAGAAGCTGTTGTCAGGCAAGCACGTTCTAGTCCGCTCACACAGCACTGCGGCCGTTGCGTACATCAACCGTCAAGGTGGTCTACGCTTCCGTCGCATGTTGCAACTCGCCCGCCATCTCTTGTTGTGGAGTCAGAAGGATCTGAGGTCCCTTCGGGCCACTCGTGTCTCAGGTGTGCTCAACCGTGCAGCCAACGAGCTGCCACGGCAGCATCCACTTGCGGGCGAGTGGCGGCTCCACCCCCAGGCGGTCCAGCTGATTAGGCAGCATTTCGGCGATGCCCAGGTAGTCCTGTTTGCCTCCCCGGAAACTGCCCTCTGCCAGTGGTTTTATTCCCTGACCGGCGGCACGCTCGGCACGGATGCCCTGGCACACAGCTGGCCCCCGTGTCTGCGCAAATATGCGTTTCCCCCAGTGAGCCTTCTTGCACAACTCATGTGCAAGGTCAGGGAGGACGGGGAGCAGGTTCTGTTAGTGGCTCCGTACTGGCCCACTCGGACCTGGTTCTCAGACCTCATTCTCCTCGCGACAGCACCTCCCTGGCCGATTCCTCTGAGGAAGGACCCCCTGACTCAGAGACGGGGCACCCTGTGGCACCCGCGTCCCGATCTCTGGAACCTCCACGTGTGGTCCCTGGACGGGATGCGGAGGTTCTGAGTGATCTCCCGCAAGCGGTCGTAGACACCATCACTTTCGCTAGAGCTCCTTCCACTAGGAATCTCTATGCGTTGAAGTGGAACCTGTTCGTCGAATGGTGCGCCTCTCGCCGAGAGGACCCCCGATCATGTTCGGTCGGATCCGTGCTTTCCTTTCTGCAAGATGGGTTGGAGCGAAGGCTGCCTCCCTCCACCCTCAAGGTGTATGTTGCCGCTATTGCCGCACATCACCATGCAGTTGAGGGTAAGTCCCTGGGGAAACACGATCTGATCGTCAGATTCCTGAGGGGGGCCAGGAGACTGAATCATCCTCGCCCTTCCTCCGTACCCTCTTGGGATTTGACCCTGGTTCTCACAGCTCTCCGGGGTCATCCCTTTGAACCTTTGCAATCAGTCGACCTGAAACTAATGTCTCTTAAGACGGTTCTTCTGGTTGCATTGGCTTCCCTGAAGAGGGTAGGGGATCTGCATGCATTTTCGGTCGACAAAACGTGCCTAGGATTCGGGCCCGGTGATTCTCACGTCATCCTGAGACCCCGGCCTGGATACGTGCCCAAGGTTCCTACCACTCCCTTCAGAGATCAGGTAGTGAACCTGCAAGCGCTGCCCTCGGAGGAGGCAGACCCAGCCCTAGCTTTGCTCTGTCCCGTCCGCGCTCTGCGCGTTTACGTGGACAGAATGCGAAGCTTCAGGACCTCAGATCAGCTCTTCATCTGTTACGGAGGCCAGCAGAAGGGAAAGGCTGTCTCCAAGCAGAGGATGGCCCACTGGATAGTGGATGCCATCGCCTTGGCGTACGAATCCCAGGGCGTGCCTTGCCCGCTCGGGTTGAGAGCCCACTCCACCAGAGGGGTAGCCTCTTCCTGGGCTCTGGCTCATGGCGCCTCGCTGACAGATATCTGTAGAGCTGCGGGCTGGGCGACACCAAACACGTTCGCTAGGTTTTATAGCCTACGTGTAGAGCCGGTATCCTCACGTGTACTCGCATCCACTAGTCGGTAGACGTGTTGTACCCACTCTAAGTGTCGGCTTGCAATGCCATTCCCGCCACTGGCCGGATACGTGCATACTTCACTCCAGTCACTCCCTGCTTGGCGAACCCTGTCGAGTTCCTCCGCCTCCCCCTTCGGCTCGGACATTGCGGAGTATCTGATGCCAGGCCTACATCCGTCGCTGACGCTGTCTGTTGGCTGGGGCCCATATGCCGTGACCCCTCTACGTGAGCGGTCCCATATGTGTATTTTCCACGGTTTAAAACTCCCTACGGGCCGAGTCCATGTCTTTCCCTTAGCAGAGCCAGCTCTGCTGTCACCTGTCAGATGAGTCTCCCCCTACCAGGTGGAGCCATCCCAGGGACTCCATATGCGTACTGCCCCCCGGGCCAGTCCATATGTGTATTCCCACGTAAACTCCTCCCCCATTGGGTAGGTAGTGGTCTCCGCAGCGTCCCTTACGGGTTCGCTTCCCCAGTGTGTCTAGTTTACTTAGTGGGTAGTGGTTAGACAGCAGTAGACTCTCTCGGTGTAAGCTCGCCCCCTTCACCGCCAGCCGGTGCTATTGGCGGCTGAGCTTGTGCTGGGCACTGGAAGGGGTTTCGTAACTGTGGCGCTTTAGTTGGGATCCCAATTCGTTGGTCACTACTGACGTACGTCGAACGTGACCGACTGAAAGGGAACGTCTCGGTTACGTATGTAACCCTCGTTCCCTGAAGGAGGGAACGGAGACGTACGTCCCGTCGCCACAGTTTCTGTACCCTCGCTGTAGTGCGGACACCAGTTGTCTCCTCAGCGAAAAACAGAGTGCCATTGCATATGCTTCCTATTTATATACACCTGACGGGGGCGGTGCGCATTATGCAAATATCGCACGCCAATTCCATTGGCTTGTTTTAGTTTACACGAAGATGATAGGGCTCTCTAAGCGATATCCCAATTCGTCGGTCACTACTGACGTACGTCTCCGTTCCCTCCTTCAGGGAACGAGGGTTACATACGTAACCGAGACGTTTTACATTGTACACATATATTAGAAATACCATGTAATTACAGTCTGTTGACCCTTTCCTTACCTCTTAACGCACCCATAAACTTAACGATACCACAAAACCTGCAACAAAACCAATTACCTGTAATCTTG
Source organism: Chanodichthys erythropterus (assembly GCF_024489055.1). Taxonomy (NCBI): domain Eukaryota; kingdom Metazoa; phylum Chordata; class Actinopteri; order Cypriniformes; family Xenocyprididae; genus Chanodichthys; species Chanodichthys erythropterus. Next base: position 26,313,646 of record NC_090224.1, on the reverse strand, counting down.
CTAAAAAATAATAATGTAATCTAGTAAGATATCATTCAGCAACTCTTTTACAATGTCTAGTGAGCTGCCTATCTGGACGACATTGTGAAGCATCATTGGGCTTTTCAGACTTTAAACATGAGACAGACAGCATTGTATTATCCTTTGCAGAGAATGCCATTTCAAAATGCATTATAAGGAGCTCTCTGAAAAAAAAAACTAAACTAAGATAGTGAAAAGAATGTAAATGTATGTTTGGTTGAATACAACCAAAATGTATCAAAATATTTCATGCAAGTAAAATATACTTTTTTGTGTTATATATTTTGAATGCCTGTTAGGGTAGCACATTGCTATAAGGTTTAGACATCACCCTTTAGACATTCTGTTGACTATACAAAAGTGTTATGGACAGAGGAGTCGGGAGACAGAAGGAAGGCAGGTAGGTGGTATTTATTAAACATCAGCAGATAAAAACAGCTTTTAATTTATGTAATTATGTCCTTTTTGAGCAATCTTCTTATATTAGACCAATATGTCAAGTCTGCCTAGGAAAAGCACTTATTATACCAGCAAACTCAAAATTGGAGTAAAAATGAACAAACTAGGATATAAATACTTTGTATTGTAGGCTTGGATTAATATATTATTATATAGCCTTGTGTTTATTTACAGATAGAGAGTCAAAAAGATAAATTAATCAATATGTTATTTATAACAGGGCTTTATTTATTTATAAAATAATAACACACCACAGATCCTCAAGAAACAGTAACAAAAACATAGTGACAGAAATGTCAGAAATAGCGTATGGGTCTGTCACGTGATTAAGGAATGACTCAAAACCCGAAAGACTCATGCAACGAACTAATCAATTCTCTTTCCGGCTCAGATTGCATTGGTTTAGCGTATGGGTCTGTCACGTGATTAAGGAACGACTCAAAACCCGAAAGACTCACGAAACGAGCTAATCAATTCTCTTTCCGGCTCAGATTGCATTGGTTTAGCCTATGGGTCTGTCACGTGATTAACCCTTTGAGCGGTACGGTCCCACATATGGGATTTTTATTTCAGTGCCCCTGGGCGTACAGTCCCACATATGGGATTTCGAACGTTCAGTGACATCACATAACTGCCAGATTCAAACTGTGCTTTCGCGCCCTGGCTGCGAGACGGACGCGCGCAGCTCTTGTCATATATCACAACTATGCAGTGTTTTCAGCCACATAACGTTTCTTTTAAGGTTTTGTAAGGGTGGAACTCCTACAGGGGTTCAGGCTGTAAGGTTTGCCGAGCGACTAAAGAAACTTCATCAGTAAGATGTTAGAATACTGTACATTTCTTGTCTATTACCACCCACTGCAACTTATACCAACGACGGAAATAAGCGCAGTTATAATAGCAAAATATGTGGGAGAGCGTTGCTATAGTGTGACAAAATTGTATTGCAATAGGGAACACATTAATGTTACTAAATCAAAACTAGTTAGCACATCATTTGTAATAGAAAGGGTTTAATGACAATATCTGATTATGGCTACACTTAAAATAATTACAAAATAGATGTATGAGATGATAAAATCATATACCATTAATTGTACACAGCATGTATGTAAAAAGTTACCTGAGAGAGAGAAAGAGAAATAAAGAGAGAGAGAGAGAGAGAGAGAGAGAGAGAGAGAGAGAGAGAGAGGGCAAGGGAGTGCCCGAGATCCAAGGAAGAAGAGCATAGAAAAGAGACCAGAGCAACAGTTAAAATCCTCTTTTATCCCTTCCTTGACCATGTGACTGAAACTCAAATGTGAGACATTCAAACTGACAAATGAGAAGATTAAAACTTTCCCCCACTGTACTAAAGGTGTGACCATTTGTAGACCCCCGATGTACAAACATCTTGGCCTACAGACCTTGATCACTATTACCCTTGGTGCCTCCCAAATGGCCCGTGGCAAGAGAGAGGGGTGTGAAACAGTAAAGCAAATGTCTTTGTTCATTTTAAAATATCTTTGGATATTTTCAATTCTTACAGTCCCTCCTTGGCACCGTTGGCCACACTCATGTGTCAAAAGGTGGCACAATCCATGACGACATGCTTTCTGTTGTGTGTAGATGTCAACTTCAGGCTTCTTGTCCAGACTTGTTGCAATAGCAGTCGGTCAGTCTTCAGTCTTTGTTTTTCTTTCAGTCCTGCGTGAGAAGGTCCATCAAATGGTGTTGCACCATTCATAGATATGCAAATCATCCATCGAACACTTAACACCTCCACAAGAACCAGGCACTGATAATGGTAGAACTCAGTTGTCCCTCCTTTGAGACAAGACACAGGATTTGAACTTTGGCAGCAGGGATCCTGTGATTTAAAACAACATATAGCACAACAAACAGCAAAAGCATACATATGGCAGTTTTCATTGGTCAGAGGTTTGATGTGGTCAGATTAAATTTGTCTCTGGCAACATGCCCTTAAATTGATGTACTTGATAAAGTGGTCAAGGCGAGAAAAAAAGAAGATCCTACAAGCTCTTACAAGCTGTTTCTGGAAACATTGAAATAAATTGCATAATACCAAAACAACAAATGTTGGTTTAAAACACCCCATTTCATGAAGAGCATTAACAAATTATTCAGTGTAACCAAATTCAGAGATTCAACTGAATACATGTCCAAAAACATTGTTACAAGTCAAATGGACAAAATACAAAGAAACAAATGAAATAAGCTTCAGAATTGTTTCAGATGCATTAATAATAATACAAATTGTGTACTTAGGTAGAATGAGAAATACTAACATTTTAATATTTAATTTGGTGAGACAAATAACTAAGTGATTTATTAAATCCAAAGTAAAAAAACAACAACAACAACTGGATGAAATTCACAGTTATAGTGCAGTCTAGACTTAAAGACTTAAAAACAAAAACATTATATGCAAACATTTTGTGAGACATATGTAGATGTAGATTTGACTTTGTGTGAAGATCAAATCTATGTGGCTGCATTTAGCTGTGGCTATGTGTAAATTCAATCATGCTCCAAACAAAGGTGAGGGAGTTTTACAATTGTGATGCAAATTTGGTCCTGTTATAACAGGGAGCCAGCATGAGAATGTGAGCATGAGGTTTGATCCGGCTCAAAAACCTTCAACACCAATGTTTTTGTTAGAGAGCATGATAAAGTGCAAAGTTCAGAGTTACTGAATCCTGTTGTGAGGAAAGCATTTTCATGGTTAATGCAACTGTGAATCACATTGTAGCCACATGGCAATTCTATGCTCCTGTACATGGTTTTACTCTAGCTATATGGAAAATAGCTGAGTTTTCCATTTAGGAGGCAAATAAATTCAACATAGTGCACGTGCAACTTGAAATTGCTACACAATTTCAGTACTACACTTATTATTCCAATTAACACAAGATACATGGCCTAGAATGAATAACATCTACAACCTTAACCTAAGTGTTTAATCCAACACTTACAGTAAAGCAATCATGTGTTTTAAAGAATAAACTCAGCTAGTCTATGTGTACATATAGTATCACAAACAACTTTAATGTGTTCTATGCGCACAATGTGTTTAGCACAATTACAGATTTGAAAATACAAAAGGGATGATCGCTATTGGGCTGCTAATCCACTAGCAAGTGAAGTTAAAAGTTGGAGGCCTTGCATGAACAATGCAGTTAACTCACTTAGAGTTTTTCCTGCAAATGAGCACTGATATTTGCTCTTAGAATGTGGTTTCCTATTTTTCTGAAAATAAGGTGGAGGTCTACCCCTACCCAGTGACCAGCATTTGTCCTCTGTATGGCCTATTTTCTGACAGGAACTGCAAAACCTGTTCTCTTTGCCACCGGGTTGTTTGCTGTGTTCTCCTGGAGTTTGAGGATTTCCATGACTCTCAAATGCTTGAACACCATGCGTTCTGGTACATGACTCTGCGCTATTACAGTGCTGCATCACCTTAAGAACTGAAATAGGCAAACTTTCTTGAGCAGTGGCCTCTGAACAAAACATTCCAGATTCATTAGAGCAATTCACCTCATCTAAGAAGTGAACATGCTTTTTAGCCCCATCGTTGTTAAGAGTTTTGGGAGACTTTTGAGCATTTAGCTTAGCCTTGAGATCTGCAATGGTCTCTTTGTGTTTTTTACACTTTTCAGTCAGAACTAACTGTTCAGCTAATAAATTATCCAACTGTGACTGAAGATCCTGAATCTTTGCCTCACACTTTTGTACCTCTGCATTTTTAGAATGCACTTCTTTACATTTAGCGTCTATACTTAAAAATAGAAATGTTGTTAACTCATGTAGCCGTTTATAACGCATGTAGTTTAAAGCCTCAATTATTTCACCATGTTTTGATTTCTTATGATGTTTACCAATTATGTCCCAATATGCAAGAATGTCATCATCTGAATTGAGATTTTTTGGTATGTATTTCCCATTAAAGATAGGCTCAACTTTTTTGCTCCATAAAGCAAATAATACGTCACTCTTTCAGAAATTTTCCCTTCCATCCCTGAGGAGATCTGAATATCATACCATTAAACAATTAAAACAGACTTACCCATTCCTTGGTGAGATGGTCAGCTTTAATCCATTCACAAATTCAACTGTGAAAAAATGTCCTCATTCTGATGACCGATCAAAGTAGATTTCAGAAAACTCACTGCAAGGGATCCCGGGTTTCGGCACCATCTGTAAGGGTGGAACTCCTACAGGGGTTCAGGCTGTAAGGTTTGCCGAGCGACTAAAGAAACTTCATCAGTAAGATGTTAGAATACTGTACATTTCTTGTCTATTACCACCCACTGCAACTTATACCAACGACGGAAATAAGCGCAGTTATAATAGCAAAATATGTGGGAGAGCGTTGCTATAGTGTGACAAAATTGTATTGCAATAGGGAACACATTAATGTTACTAAATCAAAACTAGTTAGCACATCATTTGTAATAGAAAGGGTTTAATGACAATATCTGATTATGGCTACACTTAAAATAATTACAAAATAGATGTATGAGATGATAAAATCATATACCATTAATTGTACACAGCATGTATGTAAAAAGTTACCTGAGAGAGAGAAAGAGAAATAAAGAGAGAGAGAGAGAGAGAGAGAGAGAGGGCAAGGGAGTGCCCGAGATCCAAGGAAGAAGAGCATAGAAAAGAGACCAGAGCAACAGTTAAAATCCTCTTTTATCCCTTCCTTGACCATGTGACTGAAACTCAAATGTGAGACATTCAAACTGACCAATGAGAAGATTAAAACTTTCCCCCACTGTACTAAAGGTGTGACCATTTGTAGACCCCCGATGTACAAACATCTTGGCCTACAGACCTTGATCACTATCACCTTTGTGCCTCCCAAATGGCCCGTGGCAAGAGAGAGGGGTGTGAAACAGTAAAGCAAATGTCTTTGTTCATTTTAAAATATCTTTGGGTATTTTCAATTCTTACAGTTTCAGACATTTAAATGTGCATAAGCACCATTAAAACAATATATTTAGAGTTTATAAAATACACACTGATGTCACACATCAGTGGAAGGAACGATAACAATCCATTCAAATACAATTTGCCGACATTTATTCATATCAGACACACATAATGGGCCTAGTATCTATAAAGTTTACTCTATTATTCTTCCAGTTCACCAGCCACTTACTTGCTTATATTTCGGGAGAAACGGATGAATTCACCTGCTTTAAATCTGACTGACAGGACTCTGTGAACTGCGGGGCAAACTAAGATGGCGGCGCCCATCTCGCATTATAGATCAAGATAAAGATCATTTATAAAGGCTTTTAAACGACAAAACACACTCACTTACACATATTTGAGGATCGGAATATCAGATAGTTGATGACATGGTAAGCAAGTTTGTGAATATTTTAAATAAACAAGGAAAAACAAAATCATAGCGATCCATCTGTCATACAGTGTTATTGTGGCTGCATTCAGCGCTCATGACACGCAAGACGCGTCGCTATGGAAACATTAAAGGCAAACGTTCTAAAATAACGGTCGCCTTAAAAAAACTCACTCTGGGGGGACAGTTAGAATATTTTAAACGCACGCTCAAAAGGGTTATGGAACGACTCAAAACTCGAAAGACTCACAAAACGAACTAATCAATTCTCTTTCCAGCTCAGATTGCATTGGTTTAGCGTATGGGTCTGTCACGTGATTAAGGAACGACTCAAAACCCGAAAGACTCACAAAACGAACTAATCAATTCTCTTTCCGGCTCAGACTGCATTGGTTTAGCATATGGAGCTGCCTGTCAAGTCATTAAGGCTGTGTGTCCACCAAAGCATTGTTTCCAGCTCCGAGCATACTTTTTCAATTGTTTTCAATGGGAGCGCAGCGTTTTTTAAACGCCAGGAGCGTAACGAGCCGCTGAACGTCTTTTTTACTTTTTGAAGTGTGTTCCACTTTGTGAAGTGGACGAGGGAAGTTTATATGGACAGACCCTCGCTCCCTCGATTTTGACTGAGGGAGCGAGTCTACTTTACATGTACACTTCAGGCAGCTCCATAACCCACAATGCAACACAATTATGACGTCACCGCATATCACGTTTATTTTACCCCACCACAAACAACTCTATGATATATAATTTTTTAAATATTTAAAACACACATATATACATATAGAATGCTGTATTAAACAAATTTGTAAGGGAAAAAAATAAATAATAAATTAACTCTATTGTGGATTCCAAGTGATCAAGGGCTTAGGACGTTCCAGTTCAGCCCATTGCAAAGGTTCCGCTAGAAGTGGGCACTCGTGCAACGTAAGCAATTACATACATCCAAGTCAACGAGACCGAGGGAAGTTAGCGAGGGAAGGATATTTAAAAACCGCAAACTGGAACTGGAACGCAGCCCAATTCAGGATGCAGTTCAAATCTTGGTGCGACACACACACACACACATATATATATATTTATATTGACAGATGTATAAACCATGGGATCCCCTCAGAATTTGTGGTTTTAGAACAATAATATTGCCCCTCCTGCCTGTTATGACCAAAGAATTTATTTTCACACATTTGATAGCCCCATTCATTTGAAGCCAATATGTTTATGACACAGTTATTTTAAACTGTCATTATATACAACCAGAAAATACACATATTCAAATAAAAATATTAGTCTATGTGTAAATTGATTTTTATTCTTCATCGTTATTTCTAAGCCTTAACTAGTGCAAATTAAAGTGCATCACAGATCACATCAGGTCATCTGTAATGTATCTTCTTGTTTTACACTCTTTGACCACCAGGTGGTATTGTGAGTAAATGAAGACTCGAGAAATGAACCCTTTTGTGAACCACTTGGCTGAAAAGCTTCAATGCTTCATGAGGCTGCATCTCACCATCACTAAACACAAGAGTGGAGACAGTCCGTATCTTAGGAGAAATAAGAAATAAGTGTGACGACCAGGGCGGGCGAGAGCCGTGAGGGAACGGTGCGAGGCCGGTGACGCAAGTGATAACGAGCATCACCTGGGAGGTGCACCGGCCTTGAGTCTCTCACAGAGGAGCTCCGGGAGCATAAAAGGAGGAGCGACGACCATGAAGGACGAGAGAGGACCAGGCCTGGATTTTATGTTATGTTTCATTATATTTGTGTGGCATTACTTTCGCTTTGTTCTTTATTTTATATTAAAGTTATGTTGAATGTTCGCCGGTTCCCGCCTCCTTCTTCCCGTTTATACGAACTGCGTTACAATAAGTAACTAAGTCCTTGTACAAACGAGAACAGACAACTAAGGGAGGTGAGTTGTGCGCTTAAGTATAGCTGTGGTGATGAGTGGATGGCTTGCAGGTGTGATGATTGAGTGGTGGAGTGAGTGCAGGTGATTGCCATGGAGGATTATGGGAAGTGGAGTCCAGAGCAGATGGGAACTGTGACAGTAAGTAATGTTGCAACTACATGTCAACTAACTCTCAATAGCTATTAGTAGAGTGTCAGTAGACTGTCTGGTTAATATCTGCTAACACTTTATTTTGATGCTCCCCCAACAGACATTCTATACTTTGCCAGTACATGTCAACTTATTCTACTATGCCTAACCCGCTATTCTACTAACCCTACCCCTAGTTTATGAAGCCTCAACTGATACTCAAATAAGAGTTAACTGACAGGTACAACATACCTGTAGGTACAACATTACTTAGTCAACAGAATGTCTAAAGGGCACCTTCAGAATAAAGTGTAACCCTCTGTTAGCTTATAGCAGCATGATACTGTATGGGGATCAATTCTGTATTGAGAGTCTCACATGGACTTAATGTGAGTATTGTTATTTGATTTTCAGACAGAGTTTCTACTTTAGCAGTGTTTTAAATTAGTTATGTCAGTCACTTATAAGGTTAACAAGTGTCTGTGTTTTAAGGTTAGCAAGTTTCACAAAGGACATGATCTTGGATTCCATCTATGCTATTTTAACATTTTTGGTCTATTGCACAGTATGCGGTTCTAATATCCAGAAAGATGTCGTTGTGTCAAGTTTTGCTGTTTTTTTGTTTTGTTTTGTTTTGTTTTGTTTTGTTTTCATGTGACAAAGGTCACATTTTGCACAACAAGCAAATAATTAAACAACCCGTTCTCACTCCAAAGGCATCAAAAACTCAAGCATGTCACTGTAAAGAAACTAAAGGCCCTGATATACTCCCCGTGAAGTTCTTTTTTATTTCACTTAGGGGTAAAATGTTATTGTAAATAACAGTGTACTGTAAATAACAAAAATGCCAGTAGTGAGAAAATGGAAATCTTTTCATAGCACTATGTTTGAACAAGCTCTTCAATTTGGCTCTCCAGTCAAGTCGTTACATCATTATTTATACAAAAGTACTTTATACAATAGATCGCTTTAAAGAAAGCAGATTTACAGTATTAAACACGAAAAAAACAGTGTCAGTGTCATTTCAATTAGAATTACAACTTCAATTTCTACTATAAAGCAGCTCTCCAGTGTGTTTATGTTTTTACTTGCAGATGTCCGACCTTGATGGACTGAACAAAAGTGAGAAGATTCCATATCTATGAAGGCGGAGCCTCAGAGCCACACCTACCTATTGCATAATTGCCACGGATCAATGGAATTTTGAAGGTGTTTACCAGCCACACCAGTTCGTTCTTCGATTATGCAAGTATATTGGATAAAGGTACCCCTTGGCATCGCTATAATGATGAACTAGGAACTAGTCAGAGTGCAGTGGAATTTAACAGAAGGTGTGTTTATAGTTGCATTAGCTCCCATACACTGTTGCTAAATGTACACTATTTACACTTGAGATTTTTCTTGAGGGCAGCATTTAATTGATTAACTCCCTCGCTGTCTGGAACAACAGCTGCTTGCCTGCCATGTTATTGAGGTTCTCTTCAGATAATAAGTAAGGTAGTGGTCGAATGTGAAGTGGGCCGCTATGAAGAGCGTCTCGAAAGAGAATCTCTGTATCTCCCTCACATATTTTTATTTGTATTTTCATAGTCATATGTCACAAAGAAGAATGGAGTAATCTGTGTATTTTAGTAGTATTTGTGACATTATTTACTCACCCATGTAATTCCAAACTCATATGCAGTATATTTTTTTCTGTTGAAATTATTGAAAAAAAAAAAGTGCTTTATTTATTTATTTATTTATTTATTTTTATTTATTTTTTTACGATGCATTAATTTTTTCCTAAAATCTACCTTTAGCTGTTTAATTTCTTCAAATTACTTCCATTATATATTATATATTATATTCCATTATATATTTTGTATTATATACCATTCCATATTTCATTATATAAAACGAATATTCCATTATATTACAATATACAACTAACATTGTTTTTCAGGATGTCTGATATCAACTGAAATTATAACACACAGTCAAAGAAAAATGACTTTTCAACAACAACAACAAAAAAGATATAAAGATAAAATGGAGAGATATAGAGCAAAAGCTTATTTTCACTATTGTCACTACTTAACTGAATAATTCATAGTTAATTTAATAATTCACAATATCTTCATTCTTTTATTGCATCATGCATTCATCACATATTGATTCAGGTGAGTCATTTCTGAGTTAGCCAGATCTCATATCATTGGCTTTTGTAAGTAATAAATGATCAAACTCTAAGATCCAATCAAAACTATCTTCACTCTCTGAGTGTGTCTGTCACGTTCTGTGAGGTAATGTACCTCAGTGACAGAACAACTCTTGATCTGGTAATGAGAGCTGCACATTGCTAACCACAGGGTCGCTCCGAAGTTGTTCTTGCAGTGTTTGGAGCTGCAGGGAGTCAGTAGACTGTCTGGTTAATATCTGCTAACACTTTATTTTGATGCTCCCCCAACAGACATTCTATACTTTGCCAGTACATGTCAACTTATTCTACTATGCCTAACTGAGTGCCAGTAAAAACAGAGTAAGTGGCATATAGAGTTGTGAGAATAATAAGTGGTGTCATAAATATGTCATTATATCTGCTCTTATGTCATTATGTCTGTTTAGCAGGAGTTGTTCTCTGTGGTTTGGAAAGCCATTTTGCCACCCCTTGTTGCCTTTGTGTGTCTCTTAATTATCTTTTTTTAATACAAAAACCCACAGTATTAATGACAAGACAGGAAAAAGGAAGTGTTTGTGGACTTCAAAGTCTTACATAATTTGGAAAGTCATACATAATTTAACATGTTAACTCTTTATTTTAGTAGTATTGTAGTGTTACAGATTTTTATGATTGCTTACACACAAAAATTAAAAATGACAGTTACTGAAACCTTACACTCAAGGAGCAAAACCTTAGCCCAGATTTGCACAACTATAATCACATCCTCAGCCTCACACTTTTTGCAAAACACTACACACATTGTTTTGCACAACACTAAACACACTTCCCTTTTGTGGCAACTATTAACGCTGTGTGGTAACGCATTGGGAACCTTCTGCGTGATGTCGTCACTGAAGCACTCATGTATCTAACCAATCGCGTAGCGAAACGTCAGAGATGGGTGACGTCACTGACCTGGCTCTCCGTGCCACCAAAGAGACAGCCAAAGAAATCGGCCAGTCTATGGCAGCCTTGGTGGCCATGGAGAGGCATTTGTGGCTGAACCACTCGGACATAAGGGAGCGAGACAAAGCTGCCCTTATGGATGCGCCGCTGTCTCCTGCGGGCCTCTTTGGCGACGCTGTCAATACAGTCGTCGAGAGGTTCCAGGAGGCTAAAAAACAGTCAGCGGCGTTCCAGAGGTTCATCCCCCGCCGCTATATAATTCCCCCCGAGGCCGCTGAGTGGGAGCAGCCTCGGCCGTCCACGAGCTCCTCAGCGCACCACAGAGCGCAACAAAAAGTGAGCGTGGCCACCCGTGTTCCCCCGCAGACTGCTTGGGGATCGGGTCGGTCCACTCAGAAGAAGCCTTCCATGGGCAAAACAGACCTGCGGGCCGTTATTGTCGCTCGGAAGGCTTCAAAGCGGTCCTGACATCTGTGGGTCAGGACCCAATGAGGGTGGCCCCCTCCGAAGGAAGCCGGGGAAAATTACATCTAAACCACGCTCCCCTTCAGCGCCCTCAGGGGATCAGTCTGTCAATCCTGCCACCCATTGTGCGTCAGGGCACAGCAGCTCCCGCCAACCCTCCGAGGAGGGCCGGCCACTTGATTCGATTATCCTCTGCCGGTGCGCCGCATCAGAGCATCGAGTCAAGTGCTCAAAAAACACCAGAGGCCAGTCTCGAGAGACTGGTTCCCTTAGTAGATTTTTTGGGCAGAGTGGAGACTTCTACCAAACATATCGAAATGGGTGCTGCTCATTATAGAAAAGGGTAACAGAATACAGTTCGGGTCCCACCCGCCCAGATTCAATGGGGTCCTTCCCACAGGGGGGCCCCCTTGAGCAGTCTCTGGTTATGGAACAAGAGGTTATGACAAAAAGGAGCTATAGAAAGGGTCTCTCCTCCCAGCAAGATGTCAGGCTTTTACAGCCACTACTTCATTGTTCCAAAGAAGGATGGAGGACTACGTCCTATCATAGATTTACGCGTGCTAAATAGCTCAATTCAGAAGCTCAAATTCAAGATGCTTACACTCAAACAGATTGTCCCACAGATCAGGTCTACCAATACAGGGTTCTTCCATTTGGCCTATCATTATCACCCCGCACATTCACAAAGTGCGTGGATGCAGCACTGGCCCCGCTGAGGCTCCAGGGCATCCGCGTACTGAATTACATCGACGATTGGTTGATTTTAGCTCAATCAGAGCAACTGGCAGTCCAGCATCGAGATGTTGTTCTGCGCCACATGGAAAGGCTTGGGTTGAGGCTCAACGCCAAAAAGAGTGTGCTAGTTCCGGCTCAGACTACCACTTATCTAGGTGTAGTTTGGGACTCCACCACGATGCGGGCACATCTGTCTCCCGCTCGTGTGAGTGCCATTCTAGCAGCCGTGAAAGGGGTGAAATTAGGGCAGTCACTCACTGTAAAACAGTTCCAGAGACTGTTGGGTCTGATGGCAGCTGCGTCCAACGTGATACCTTTTGGCCTTCTGCACATGAGACCCTTACAGTGGTGTCTCAGGACCAGGGGATTTCCTCAGAGGGGAAATCCCTTTTGCATGATCAAAGTCATGTGGCGATGCCTTCGTGCTCTGGCCATGTGGAAAGATCCCTGGTTCCTGTCCCAGGGACCCATGCTGGGGACGTCTGGTCGTCGCGTAATGCTTACGACAGATGCTTCTCTCACGGGCTGGGGGGCGATCATGAGTGGTCGCCCAGCTCAGGGCCTATGGGAGGTCCATCAGCTCTCCTGGCACATAAATCGGCTGGAGATGATGGCGGTGTTCTTAGCACTAAAACACTTTCTCCCAGACCTGAGAAGCCATCATGTGTTGATCCGCACGGAAAACACTGCTGTGGTCGCCTATATAAATCATCAGGGGGGTTTGCGGTCTCGCCAACTTTATTACTTGGCCCGTCAGATCCTCCTGTGGTCCCAAGGGAAGCTTGAGAGCAGCTTACATCCCGGGGCGCCAAAATATGGGAGTGGACGCCCTGTCGAGGCAGGGCCCGAGGCCCGGGGAGTGGAGACTCCACCCAGAAGTGGAAAAATTACGGTCGTGCAGAAGTCGACCTATTTGCTTCGGGAGAGTCAACCCAGTGCCCGCTCTGGTACTCCCTAACCCGTCCAGCACCTCTGGGGCTGGATGCCATGGTATAGACGTCGCCTTGCTCCCGGGAGTTCTGGAGAAAGTACGCTGGGAGGGGGTCAGCCTAATACTGGTAGCCCCATTCTAGCCAACCAGAATATGGTTCTCGGACCTTCCCCTCAGACAGGACCTCCTGTCACAAGCTTGATAATACATCCCCGCCCAGAACTATGGAAGCTATGGGCCTGGTCTCTGAGGAGGCCAGGTTCATGGATGCTGGTCTTCCAACCGAGGTTGTGGAGACCATATTAAACTCCAGAGCTCCTGCCACGAGGAAGCTTTATTTATATAAGTGGAATTTGTTTTCTGCCTGGGGCAGACATAATAATATGGACCCTGTCCACGCTCCTATTAGCTACGTTCTAAGATTTCTCCAAGAAACGTTCTCGGAGGGCCTATCCCCTTCAACATTGAAGGTTTATGTTGCGGCTATTTCTGCCTTTCACATTCCTCTTGAGGGTGGCCTCTCGGTGGGTCGAGATCCCCTGGTCACTCGCTTCCTCCATGGCACACTGAGGTTGAGGCCTCCAATGCGCACAAGGGTTCCGGCCTGGGACTTGGCCGTGGTTTTACAAGGGTTGGCCGAGGCGCCCTTTGAACCTCTAGAGGAGGTTCCTGAGAGGTTCCTCACTCTAAAGACTATCTTTCTACTCGCTATCACTTCTCTGAAGAGGATAGGAGACTTACAAGCACTGTCGGTTGCTCCATCATATCTTGAGTTTGCTCCAGGAATGGTGGAAGCCGTCCTGCATCCTAGACCGGGCTATGTCCCTAAGGTCCCTACCCATGTTCCAGGTCCCATTGTGCTCCAGGCCTTCTATCCTCCTCCTTTCAAATCTTCGGATCAGGAAAAATCAAATCTGCTCTGCCCTGTAAGGGCTTTGGATGCTTACGTCCACAGAGCTGCCCTGTGACGTAAAACCGATCAGTTATTTGTCTGTTATGGGTCCCCTAAGAAGGGGGGCCCTGCATCCAAGCAGAGGATGAGCAAGTGTGTGGTTGAGGCCATCACACTTGCGTATGAAGCGGCCGGGCAGCCTTCTCCTTTAAATGTTCACGCCCATTCTACTAGGGGTATGGCGGCATCAAAAGCTTTGATGTCAGGTGTCTCCATCAATGACATCTGTGATGCAGCTGGATGGTCATGCCAGCACACATTTGTGAGGTTTTACAACCTTGATGTCGGCTCCCTCCAGGGTCATCAGTTCTGTCAAGATAGCTTGGCAAGAATTTGTCGCTACGGCACAGTTGGGATAGCGTTCCCAATGCATTACCACGCAGCGTCAATAGTTCCCACGAAAGGGAACGTCTCAGGTTACAGATGTAACCCTGGTTCCCTGAGTAGTCTCATGCCGTACCCCCGCATACTTGCGAGCGCTTGTTTCAGACTTATCCCAGAAGCTAGCGTGCTCTGCATCCGGGTATGCTTTATAGTTTCCTGGTCTGTGACGTCACCCATCTCTGATGTCTCGCTACGCGATTGGTTAGATACATGAGTGCTTCAGTGACGATTGTAGGGAAAACACCCTAGGAAGTAAAATTAGCTCAAATGAATAAAGAGTTGTTTAGATTACGACCGAGCAACTGATTCGTCCAGCGTTCATTTGCTCGAGCCGTAATAAGCTCTTGTAATGGATATAAATATCCAACAATCGTGAAAACACTGATTAGAGCATGGTAACTTGAAATCGACAGTTTAAGACATTAAATCATTAAGCACATAATACAAGACACTTTCCTTTTAAAATCTACAAGAGATTTTATTTATTCTAACACAAACTAATCTAACACAAAGGCACGCACATACACACACACACACACACACACACACACACACATTCATACGCGTTGCAGTAAGAAGGAAATGAGAGAGAAAGAGTTTTGAAAGAGAGAGAGAGAGAGTGATCTGATTAACCGAATTCCTATCAATGCATTTCAAAGACCAGAACGAACCATGAATCATTCATTTAAATGCACCAGTTCAGTTTTCATCTGGAGGTACTTGCTTGCGTTGACTTAAAGATGAATTTCCCTCGTCGTGCAGAGAGGGGTTTCCCAAGTCGATGATTGGTCCAGATCAGGTCCGTGTGGAACAATGAAGGAAGTCTCTTTGTTGCTGGAGTTGAAGCGGCAAAAGTCGTTGGTTGAACTTTGCGGCGAAACTTAGGACACAAGACTTTCAGCGGTAAAGGAAAATTAAGTAAAGAAAGGAAAAGTGAGTGAAGGTTGGATGGCTTGAATGAGCGGCTTGTCTGTTCTTCTTGTCACTCCATTGTTCTCGGTACTTGTCTTGGCTTCTTTTCCCAGAACAGAACCAACTCCCCGTTCATTTACTTCTTCTCGTTCACTATCTTGCAATATGATCATTTAAACTTAGTTGTTTGTCACACCTCTGAGGAGTCCTGGCCAATCAGACATTGTCCTGTTTCAAGAGGGCCTTCCTCTGCCCCCAATAAAACATTAGTGTTACATCCTGTTTCTGCTTCAGCAGAGAGTGCCATTTTAACATAATTTCTATTAAATGGGATACAATACATTTTAAACAGATTTCATTCAAGTCGGGATATAGGAAAGGGGGAAAGAATCAAATTAAGTCCAAATAAAGCATACTTTCAGTCATTCAGTCAAGAGTTAACACATTTACATGAATTGTGAGTGTTCTAAAGCCTAACTGTTTACAGGTAGTACTTGTGGACACATAATGCAAAATATTAAAAGATGTTTGATAAGTCCGTTAAAATTGTTGGAACAATTTTGAAGCAGATTTATTTGTTCAACAGTCTCTTTGGCTTTCCTGTGAAGTAAGGAAACAAAAGGGTCTGGATTGTCTCTCTGTCTTCTTGGGTGCCCCTTTGGTATGTCGCTTCTGCTATTAGGAAGCATGTGTCGTAAAAGTAATCAGCCTGGCTTTATCTGCAGACAGGCCGGAGCCGGAACCTCAATTCTGAATTAGAATTATGTTTTGAAAGAATCATCTGAATGATTCATTTGTCTGGTTTGTCCACAGTTCCTACACAATATCACGCAGAAGGTTCCCAATGCGTTACCACGCAGCATCTCATTCCCTTCTCAGGGAACCAGGGTTACATCTGTAACCTGAGACGTTCTCTGGATGAAGTGTTATGTTTCAAGACACTGCTGTCCAAAATGCCACCCCTATAAACCAATTGATCAAACACAGCCGTCAGGTGTGCAGACACTTAGGTGCTTAACTGTAAACTCAACAATCAGGTGCAAGTACTATAAAAAGGAAAAAGGTGAGTTTATGTATCTTCAACAAAATGGAAGGCAATGTTGCAGTAAGAGGAAGATGGAACAACATCATTGGCCACAGAGCCAGGGATGGGCAAAAATACATCAAAATGTTTTTTAAAATAAAATACCAAATACCTTAATTTTACAGTTTTTTCAATTGCTTACACACTAAAATAAAAATTTCCACACAATTAGCAAAATTCTACTCCAATGAGCAAAACACCTCCACAGATTTGCACAGCATTACACACAATGTCTGCTTCACCCTTTTTGTAAAACTCTACACACATTTTCACACCTTAGACACAGATAAGGATTGTGAGGTTACTTCCTTGTCTTTACAAAGCCCCTGATTGCCAATGACCACACTAATGTACGAATTGGATAATCACATCCACCAGGTGTGGAAGCACACGTGCTAATTTGAAAATGCAGCACTCAGGTGTGCTATAAAAGGCAGCAGGCGAGTTCACCTGTCTTCAACAAAAATGGAAGGAACTAGAAGAAGAAGTAACATCACCCTTTGTGCTGCTATTACACAAAATGGGGTCCACCACCATGCAAATCTGGGACCCTATAATGCAAATCTAATGCTTGCATTTCTTGACAGATTGCACGAGATTGTCACAGCATTAAACCAAGTGGACCAGATGCGGTACATTGTTGTTTGGGACAATGTCTCATTCCATTGGGCTGCTCTGATCCAGAATTGGTTCCATGATCACCCTGAATTTGAAATCTTATACCTTCCCCCATACTTCCCCTTCCTGAATCCAATAGAAGAATTTTCAGCATGGCAGTGGAAGGTATATGACCTGCGGCCCTATGACCATTTGCCCCTCATTCAGGCCATGGAGCAGGCCTGTGATCATATCGAAGCAGCTTCTGTGCAGGTGTGTATTCGTCACACGAGGCGATTCTTCCAACGGTACCTTGCCAATGAAGACATAGCCTGTGATGTGGATGAAATCTTATGGCCTGATCCAGCCAGATGGAGAGATGATGAATAGTTACAGTATTCTTGTTGCTTTTACAGTAGTTTTTCTTCAGAGTCAAAGTGTATGTACTTCATGCAGTAATTTTTATTTGTCTACAGATTTTATTTGTTTCATTGATTTCATTGTTGGTTGATTACTATAACTGATTATGGTAAGAAATACTGTAAGTATTGAAATAAATATTTGAAATATTCAGTCTGCAGCATCAATGCTGTGCAGTGCTTGATAAGTTTATAGTAGGCCTATTTGTGTACATTCTCCCTATATCTCAAACTAATCATGAAGAATGTTGAGGGTTTGTCATTATTTTTTTTATTTATTTATTTTTTCATCTAAATTATCCCTTACATAATGTCTGGCCAAAAATCTAACACATGCTATTTCCTAAAATTATTTTTTTTTACAAATGTGTTTTTTTATTTATAATAGTAGTGTGAAACTGTATAGTGTCTGATCATCGGGGACTGTGTTGGTTAAATGAAAACTAATAGCATTTTCAAAAAAAATGTGTATATTTTTTGAATGAAGTGTGTATGTTTTGACTGAAGTGTGTCATTTTGCAAACAATCTAGGAATTATGCAAATTGAGTGTGGTGTTTGGATAATTGTGATTATATTTGAAAAAAAAAAGAACCTTGTTTTCAAAATTGCATGTAAACAATTGAAAAAACTGTAAAAGTATCAAAACTACAAAATACAGCAGTCACACCATGTATCAATATAACATACTATATTTTTGTATTTTGAAAATACTACAAAATACTTTTACAAGGGAGCAAGTATATTTGATCTATCCCTCCACCATTACAGGCTTGATTATGTAAACAGCTTTTCTTTGCCCGAGTCATACAATAAATCTGACATATGTAACCAGTTAAAGGCACAAATGTAGGATTTTTAGATTAAAATATTCAAAAACCACTAAAATAATTGTAACGAGGTCAGTAGATGTGGGAAGAAGGAGGCGGGAACCGGCGAACATTCAAACAAAGTTTAATCCCAAAATAAACAAAGAACAAAACGAAAGTAATGCCGGCAGACCCTCGCGGACGTCTGCCGGCCACACAAACATAATAAACCATAAAATAAAGTCCAGGCCTGATCCTCTCTCCTTCACTGTAGTCACTCCTCCTTTTATGCTCCCGGAGCTCCTCCGTGAGGGACTCAAGGCCGGTGCGCCTCCCAGGTGAAGCTCATTAACACTCGCGCCACCGGCCTCGCGCCGTTCCCTCACGGCTCTCGCCTGACACAAAACTCATCATGTTATATCGCTTAACACATTAAAGGTGCTCTAAGTGATGTCACGCATTTTTAAGCCAAAACATTTTTTGTCACATACAGCAAACATCTCCTCACTATCCGCTAGCTGCCTGTCCCCTGAACACACTGTAAAAAAAATGCGGTCTCTGTAGTCACCACAAGCTCCGAGAATGGCAATAAAAACAAACTGGTGTAGCCTGGACCACGAATCATAATAAACACGCTCCAGCCAATAACCGACAAGAATGATTTTAAATGCGCATTCATGACTGTTTCAGGAAGCACGGAGGGGAGGGGGAAGAAGAGGAGGAGGAGGAGGAGGAGGGAGGGTCTAGCTAGCCTCTGTTTTGTTTGACAACACTTTGAACGTCAACAGGAAGTTACTCCACCAGGATCGCTTAAAGAACATTTAAGGGCCAGA
Source organism: Chanodichthys erythropterus (assembly GCF_024489055.1). Taxonomy (NCBI): domain Eukaryota; kingdom Metazoa; phylum Chordata; class Actinopteri; order Cypriniformes; family Xenocyprididae; genus Chanodichthys; species Chanodichthys erythropterus. The sequence continues at coordinate 26,294,520 of NC_090224.1, read as the reverse complement.
TTTACTAAACAGGATGGGAGTGGCAAGTTTTGCATGTGATCTGCTGACATGCAAATAAAAGAACACAGACACGGTCAGATCATTTACATAATGACTAACGCAATATACCAAGAGCAGTGCAAATTAGAGTTGGGTCACAAATAAACAGAGCTGAATCCTGATACTGATGTTCTCATCAGGTGCGGGTCGAGACAGGCACAACTTAACATGTAATCTGACAAACACATACACATATAAGCTATGTTGGCCTATAGATATAGATATAGATATAGGCAAACAATATGTTCGGATAAGGTCTTACTCTGGCATTTCAAAGAAATTAATAATCCTTCTTCCACACGCTCTCTGTTCTCTGTGGTGTCTCCTCCTAACAGTAACAATTGCAGCCATGTCACAAAATGTTTTCAGACATGCTTTTTAGGGTGTTAAATAGTGGTGTAAATACCAGTTAATTGACGAGTGCAAACATTAGTAAATCGCATTGTTTGATTCATTTAAATGCTCTCCTCCCAATTAATTTTGCATCTGAAAGGGAAACTCCTAAAAATGCATATGCAATAAGGTCAGCCGCAAACACAACTCAGTCCACACCTTTTCAGCACTAATTTTATACTGAGTGTCTTTAGTAAATCCTGACAGTATTTTTTAAACGCCAAAAGAGGGTTTGCGCTGGCACAAGCTGTTAGTAAATCTGGCCCTAAGTCTTTTTGTTTGAATCTCGTTTTCTTGATTTACTCTAGGTGCACATGACCGGAAGAAGCGGAAGCGGTGACTGTGGCACAATAAAAGATCCGCTGCTGTCGAGCTGTGTGTCACATTCGCACTTGTCTCTCATTAGTAATCGCTCCAGTGGGCTTGTTACTGCTCTCACAGCATTCGGTCCTGCTCTGCTTCATACTAAAGTAACGTTAATAATCTCTCCATGAACATGATTTCTGCCTGAGTCCAGTCCCGATTCTTTTCCACCGCCTGTAGACATGAAGACCACACCTCCCACGATTCCGTAAAATCAAGGTGTCATCGAGCTACAATCTTTAGAGTCGAAAATTTACATATTGTGGCTTTAACAGAACAAATATTCACATATCCCTGTGATCTCCCAGATAAAGGTTAGTTTTAAAGTAACCAACAGTATAATGTTTGCAAATGACTCATAATTTATGTATCCTAATTTAATGTATCCTAATTTAGTTACTTGGTACTTGGTGTTTGGTAATGAGGGCCTACTTTGCATCAGCAACACTGACTCAATGACAAACAAGTCATTCATAAGAAGAAAACTGATGGCTCCTGTATTCAAAGCAACTAGTTTATAACTAATTAATCAATTGATTGTTAATTATAAATACAGGGGGCTGCTGCTCGGTAAAATAGTTTTCAAGAACATTATGTAAATTGGTAAACTATTTAGCCTAGGCTACCAAAATGAACACCAAAACTTAACATGAACTGTTAAAAATTATAGCAATTCATGCTAAAAATTTATGGAAAGCTTGCAGCCTGAACATTTTTTGACCACCTTCTTCCATATGGATCAGTTTTCTGTTCTGATCTCAACAAGTCTCTGCAAACTATTGAGTAGGCACCAATCAGAGGCCGCAATTTTATGATGTCTTCATGTAGACTTCTTACAAAGTATTTTACAGTATTTTAAAAATACAAAACACTAAAGTATTTTGATACAAAATACAAAGCCATTTTCATCAACCCTATCAAATACAAATGACAAAATACTATTTTGTATTTGAAATACATATTTGAAATACATGTATCATAAATACTGCCCATCCCTGCACAGAACTATTTTGAATATCCCGGGGCAACGTGGTGGTAACATCACAATGAATGTTGCAATCACGCAGAATGTGGTCCTCCACCAGCATGCCAACTTAGGCCCTTACAACACGGCCACATATTCACATTTTAGACAGACTGCACAAAATCATCACAGACGAAGACCAAATGGATATACTGTCCCTTACTGAAACCCACTAAGGAGTTTTTTTTTTTTTTTTTTTGGCATGGAAGGTTTACAATCTCCAGCCCTATGTGCCTCATTCAAGTCATGGAGAAGGTCTGACCTAATTTATGCAGGGCCTGTGCAAATATGGATTCGCCATTCAAGAAGAATCTTCCTCACTGTCTTATGTGAGAGGACAACGCCTGTGATGTGGATGAAGTGCTATGGCCAGATCCAGTTAGGCCAAGAGATGAAGCTCAGGTGTTTTTTTATTTTTTTTTATTTAAAATAATGCTTTTGTTTTGTCTCCACAGATGTTTTTGTTTGTGTACTATATTGTATTTAGAATATGTTCTGATTTTCAGTGCAAAATGTAACCTTTGGAAAGGCATTGATGTATTTGTAACGAAGCGGGAGTCATGGTAAGATCCAAATGCAAGCTTTATTAAGAATGTCGTACATGCAGGGTCAATCAGGAGCAGACGAGAACAGCAAGGGACAGGCAGAATCGTAATCAGGGTGCAGGCAATGGTCAGGACAGGCGGATATCATTCGCAGAACAGTATACAAGGCAAGGGTCAGGACCGGCAGCAACGGGTCAAAAAACAGGAACAGGCAAGATCAATAACAGGCAGACAGAAAACAAGGAAACGCTCAGAATTGTCACAAGGAATCAAGACTTCGCAAACTGGTGGTGTGAGTGTGAGTCATTTTATAGTCCAGGTAACAAGCTGCAGCTGGGTGTGGTGATTAGTCAGGAGTGATTGTGAAGTGAGTGCAGGTGATGAGCAATGGAGGATCATGGGAAATGTAGTCCAGAGTGAACATGAACAGACTGTGATCGTGACATAACGCCCCCCTCCCGGAAGGCGCGTCCTCGCGACGTAAAGGAACAGCTAGGGAGGGGGGGTGGGTGCATTGGAGATCTAACAGCAGCCGGGAACGGGATCTCCAATGCAGCCCCAGGGACTCAGGCAGCTACGGTGGGTCAGGTGGCTCGGGCGGCCACGGCAGGTCGGGTGGTTCAGGCAACCACGGCAGGTCAGGCGGCTCGGGCAGCCACGGCAATGAGTCCATAAATGGCCCTGACAGCAGTGGCTGGGCAGCGTCCCCACCCACCAGCTCCCCACCCCTAGGTATACTGCCCCCCCCCCCCCAAAAAAAAAAGTTCTTGGGGATTTCAGCGGGGCCCGTCGCAGGTTCGTGGGCAAGGAGTTCGGGTGGCGCTGGCAGGGCCAGGCATGTGGGTGAAGCCGGCAGGGCAAGACGCCTGAATGGCGCTGGCAGCGCAAGGAGTTTGAGTGGCGCTGGCAGGGCTGGAAGCGTGGATGGTGCCGGCAGGGCTGGAAGCGTGGATGGTGCCGGCAGGGCTGGAAGCGTGGATGGTGCCGGCAGGGCTGGAAGCGTGGATGGTGCCGGCAGGGCTGGAAGCGTGGGTGGTGCCGGCAGGGCTGGAAGCGTGGGTGGTGCCGGCAGGGCTGAAAGCGTGGGTGGTGCCGGCAGGGCTGAAAGCGTGGGTGGCGCCGGCAGGGCGAGGAGCTCAGGTGGCGCCGGCAGGGCGAGGAGCTCAGGTGGCGCCGGCAGGGCGAGGAGCTCAGGTGGCGCCGGCAGGGCGAGGAGCTCAGGTGGCGCCGGCAGGGCGAGGAGCTCAGGTGGCGCCGGCAGGGCGAGGAGCTCAGGTGGCGCCGGCAGGGCGAGGAGCTCAGGTGGCGCCGGCAGGGCGAGGAGCTCAGTAGGCGCCGGCAGGGCAAGACGCTTAGGCGGTGCTGGTAGAGCATGACGCTTGGGCAGAGCAGGAGAGACCTCTGGAGTGGTCTCCAGGCCCACAGCGACCTCTTGAATGGCGTCAGCGTCTTGAGGAGAGGAGGACGCCTTCTTCCTCCTCCTCCTCTTCCTCCGAGAGTGAGGCGATGGTTCACAAACTGGAGCGGTCTCTGGAGCAAACTTACTGGCTGAAGCGGGTTCTGGAGCAGACTCAATGGCTGGAACGCCCCCTACCTCCGTGAGCACCGAAGGGGCGGCCATCTTGCCCGTAGGCACTGGCAAAGCAGCCATCTTGTCCATCGCGTCCAGGGAGCTTGAGAGCGTTGCAACAGGCGAGCTTGAGAGCGAAGCGTCCGGCAGGCTTGAGAGCGAAGCGTCCGGCAGGCTTGAGAGCGAAGCGACCGGCAGGCTTGAGAGCGAAGCGACCGGCAGGCTTGAGAGCGAAGCGACCGGCAGGCTTGAGAGCGAAGCGACCGGCAGGCTTGAGAGCGAAGCGACCGGCTGACTTGAGAGCGAAGCGACCGGCTGACTTGAGAGCGAAGCGACCGGCTGACTTGAGAGCGAAGCGACCGGCTGACTTGAGAGCGAAGCGACCGGCTGACTTGAGAGCGAAGCGACCGGCTGACTTGAGAGCGAAGCGACCGGCTGACTTGAGAGCGAAGCGACCGGCTGACTTGAGAGCGAAGCGACCGGCTGACTTGAGAGCGAAGCGGCCGGCTGGCTGAAGAGCGAAGCGGCCGGCGTTGGTTTCGGAATGCCAGCTGCTCGTGCCGAAGTCAACGGTGGGTCAGTCACGCTGGAATGCAACCCTCTCAGCTTCCTGACTGATCTAAAGATGTGACGTGACTCTGAGCGTTCAGCGGAGACGTGACGTTGCTTTGGGCGATCAGCGGAGATGTGACATTGGTCTGGGCGATCAGCGGAGGCGTGACATTGCTCTGGGCGATCAGCGGAGACGTGACGTTGCTCTGGGCGATCAGCAGAGACATGAACTGTTGCTGTTGTGATGGTAGCCGCCATCTTGTGCGTGTTACCTGGTGCGGCGGCCATTACGGGACTCACCATGGTGTCGCATTCCTCCGCGACACCCACAGTAAACGGAGAGCCGACAGTCAACAATGCATAATCCATAAAGCTGCTGAGTGACGAACGTGGTCCCTCTCGCCTTAATTTATTCTGGAGAGGCTGGTTGACGCCATCACAAAAAAAGTCAATCAGTGCACAGTCCGGAAGATCAGAGAGGTAAGCAATGTGTAGATACTCCTGCACATATTCCTCCAACGATCGCGTGCCTTGCGAACTCCACAATAGCAATTGATTTATGTCCATACCGTAATGAGATCCTCCGGGAAAGCTGCTGGATCTTGGTGGTGGCGAAGTCTTCTGTAACGAAGCGGGAGTCATGGTAAGATCCAAATGCAAGCTTTATTACAGTTTTTTCCAATTGCTAACACACTAAAATGACATGCACAGCACAATTATTTAAACTGACACACAGAGAGCAAAACTTCTTCTCAAGTCTCCAAAAGTCTAAACACCTTTTCTGTTTTACACACATTTTGCATTTCAAAATAGCACTTTTTAAATTCACTAAATACAGTTCTCTGCATAAGACACAACAATCTGACATAAAGTCACATGTTTGCCATTTCAAAACACTGCCATTCAAAATGACACTACATGAGCTAATTGGCCAATTACATGTGCCACCTGGCCAAACACCTCAGTGGTTAATTGTTAACACTTCAATCAGGATGTAAGCACTATGAAAAGACCACAGGTGAGAACCTTTTTTTTTTACAACAACAATGGAAGACATTGCAGAGAGAGGAAGAGGAAGAGGAAGAGGGAGGTTGAGAATAAGAGGGGGAGGAAGAGTGAGAGGTAGGGGTAGAGCAGGTAGAGGAGTTCATGGCCAAAGAAGACAAACACTTTCAAATGAAATCAGAGCAACCTTAGTAGATCATGTCATCAACCATGGGTTGACAATGCGTGAGGCTGGACAGAGAGTGCAGCCAAACTTGAGCCGTTTTACTGTCGCCTCTGTCATCCGGACCTTTAGACTGGAGAACAGGTATGTAACCAAAATTTCATGTAGTACACATGTAGTATACCCCATGTCATAGTGTATCAGTTGGGTGACACCTGTTTACTTAGTGTATGACATCAGCCATTCATGAACTGTACAAGTTTCCTGTACAATGTACTCTACTGTGGGGGAAAATATTTAGGCTGCATTGTCCAAGCCCTATATATATTTTTATTTTATTTTTTCTAAAGGACTGAGAGACGACACCATGGTGGAGGAAGGGGCCAAATGTTCACCGGGGTACAGGAAGCTGCCATTGTAAACTTGGTTTTGGAAAATAATGAAATCAGATTACGAGAAATTCAAGCCACATCATCCAAGACAACACCTTATTCAACAACATTCAACGAGTTAGTCTGTCCACATTGGCTCGCATTGTCAAGCGAAACCAAATCAGAATGAAACAACTTTATAAGGTGCCGTTTGAGAGAAACTCTCAAAGAAACAAAGAGTTCAGACGAGCATATGTGGATGTAAGTACTATATTGACTGCAGTACACTACACACAACATTGTTTCCCAGTGTACTGGATAACACCATATTGAGTGATTTTTGTTCTTTGTTTTCAGGGAGTAGTGGAAATGGATGCTCATGCAATCCCACATGAGTTCATCTTTATAGATGAGGCTGGGTTCAACCTAGCAAAGACCAGAAGAAGAGGGAGAAACCTCATTGGCCACAGAGCCATTATAGATGTTCCTGGCCAACGTGGTGGGAACATCACAATGTGCGCTGCCATCTCCAATATGCATGGTGTCCTCCACCGTCATGCCAAACTTGGACCATACAATACAGCCCATATTCTCACATTTCTGGACAGACTTCACAACATTCTCATACCACCAGAGCGTATGAATGATGCAGACCATCAAAGAAACCGGTACGTTGTAGTATGGGACAACGTGAGCTTTCATCGTGCAGCCCCAGTCCAAAACTGGTTTGCTGACCACCCAACATTTCTCGTGCAATACCTCCCACCATACTCACCATTTCTGAACCCCATAGAAGAACTCTTTTCGGCATGGTGGTGGAAGGTATACGACCGGCAGCCCTTTGTGCGCATGCCTCTTGTGCAGGCCATGGAAGAGGCATGTGATGAGATTGATGTGGGTGCAATTCAGGGATGGATAAGGCACTCAAGGCGCTTCTTCCCTCGATGTCTGGCAAGGGAAGATATTGCCTGTGATGTTGACGAGGCGTTGTGGCCAGACCCGGCTGTGCGGCAAGATGCTGCCTAATTATTTTTCTTGCCTTTTTTTTTTTTTGTTTGTTTTTTTTACTGTAATATATTTTTTTTCAGAAATTTTCTTTTTCAGTTTACTTTTTTTGTAAGAATATTTTTGTTCAGTCCCATGTAAATATATCTGCTGTGCTTATGTTGTACTGACTTGTTTACTGTAGTGAAGGAAAAAAAAATAAAAATGTTGCAACAGCATGTGTGTGTATCTGCAAATATTTCTGTGCATGTGAACAATCTGATACATATTTTAGTATTATGGCAAAGCATACTAAAGATGGGGGTGCTTTTCATTCTGCCCAACAGTGTGTAGGTGGTTAGGCAAAAATCTGGTAATATGAATGAAGTGTGTGCCATTTCATGCAAAAGTTTGATTTTGATAATGCTCTGTGTAGTTTCGGTTGCAGTGCTTCATTTTGCAGGATATATGAGGTATTTTGCAGTTTGGGTGTGTGGTTTTGTGAATTGTGTTAAGTGTTTTGATAAAACCAGACTAGTTTGAAAAATTGTGTGTTAGCAATTGGAAAAAACTGTAAGAATGTCGTACATGCAGGGTCAATCAGGAGCAGACGAGAACAGCAAGGGACAGGCAGAATCGTAATCAGGGTGCAGGCAATGGTCAGGACAGGCGGATATCATTCGCAGAACAGTATACAAGGCAAGGGTCAGGACCGGCAGCAACGGGTCAAAAAACAGGAACAGGCAAGATCAATAACAGGCAGACAGAAAACAAGGAAACGCTCAGAATTGTCACAAGGAATCAAGACTTCACAAACTGGTGGTGTGAGTGTGAGTCATTTTATAGTCCAGGTAACAAGCTGCAGCTGGGTGTGGTGATTAGTCAGGAGTGATTGTGAAGTGAGTGCAGGTGATGAGCAATGGAGGATCATGGGAAATGTAGTCCAGAGTGAACATGAACAGACTGTGATCGTGACAGTATTGAATGGTTTTACAATGTGGTGAGAGATAAATATTTTCATCAATGTGCAGTACTGATCTTGTGTTTTTTGTTTGTTTGTTTGTTTTTTTGCTAATATATTCATGTGCATTACTCTAACAATATCTCTGAAAAAAATCAAACCCAGACTATATCATTAGAAAAGTATAAAAGTTACAAGAGTTTAAGATTGAGCACAGCAGTGTGTAAATTAATCAAACAGAATCAGAATATATGAACCATGTGTGTCCCATACGGTGTCAAAGTTGGGTTTTGTTAAGTTAAAGGGTTAGTTCACCCAAAAATGAAAACTCATTACAGTGGTTCAATATTAATATTATAAAGCAATGAGGATATTTTTGGAGCGCAAAAAACAAAACAAAATAACGGCCAACGGCTGAAATCACGTGACTTTGGCACTCCGAACAGAAAATTCGATACACTGATTCATTTGTGCTCCGATGCTTCCTGAAGCATTGTTTTGAAATCGGCCATCACTAAATAAGTCGTTATTTTGTTTTTTTGGTGCTCCAAAAATATTCTTGTCACTTTATAATATTAATATTGAAGCACTGTACTCACATGAACTGATTTACAGTTTTTTACGATTGCTTACACACTAAAATTAAAAATAACACACAATTACTGAAACTCTACACTAAAGGAGCAAAACCTCAGCCCAGATCTGCACAACTATAAGCACATTCTCAGCCTCACACTTTTTGCAAAACACTACACACATTGTTTTGCACAACACTAAACACACTTCTCTACATTAGACACAGAAATCAAACATAATGTCACTTCTTTGCCATTTCAAGACACTGCTTTCCAAAATACCACCCCTATAAACCAATTGATCAAACACAGCCGTCAGGTGTGCAGACACATAGGTGCTTAACTGTAAACTCAACAATCAGGTGCAAGTACAATAAAAAGGCAAAAAAGGTGAGTTTATGTGTGTTCATCAAAATGAAAGGCAATGTTGCAGAAAGAGGGAGAGGGAGAAACATCATTTTGAATGTCCTGGGCCACCGTGGTGTTGACATCACAATATATGTTGCAGTCCTCCACCAGCATGCCAACTTAGACCCTTACAACACGGCCCACATATTCACATTTCAGACAGACTGCATAAAATCATCACAGCAGAAGACCAAATGGATGCAGAGCAGATGAGATACATTGTCATATGGGGACAATGTAAATTTCCACCTATTTGCTCTGGTTCAAAACTGGTTTCATTAGCATCCACAATTTTCACTCCAATACATCCCATACTGTCCCTTCCTTAAACCCATTGAGTTTTTGTTTGTTTGTTTGTTTGTTTGTTTGTTTGTTTGTTTGTTTGTTTTTTTGGCATGGAAGGTTTACAATCTCCAGCCCTATGTCAGGATGTGCCTCATTCAAGCCATGGAGAAGGCCTGACCTAATTGATGCAGGGTGTGTGCAAGGATGAATTCGCCTTTCAAGAAGATTCTTCCCTCACTTGCAAGAGAGGACATTGCCTGTGATGTGGATGAAGCGCTATGGCCAGATCCAGCTAGGCGAGGAGATAATGTATAGTATGTTTACTGTAGTATTTTCTGTAAAATATTGTCAGTTCCCTTTCATGGGAACTATCGACGCTACGTCGGATGACTTGATGGGAACCCTCTGTATTTTGTGTTCGTGAAGCACCTCTGTATCCAACCAATGAAAAGATGTGACGTCAGAGACGGGTGACGTCACGGATCAGGAAGCTATAAAGCACACCTGAACACAAAGCACGCCAGCTTCTGTTGTCTTCAGCAAGCGCTCTCTGTATCTTGTGTGTCTTATTTGGTGTTGTTTGTCTTATTACATATAAACAAGTCAAGATCTCTTCGTCTGAGGACAAGAGTATCTCACACCAATCCATATATTTATATATAAAAAAGACACGTATTATGGCGAGAAACAGCAGTGAAATGGGAGTGAGAACAGGCAGCTCTCGAGGGAGCCGTCTGTGTGCACTGTAAAAACTCACTCTCAGGACACTGCTCCAGTGTTCCCCGCGGATCGGGTCCCGCTTCTGCTGAGGCAGGGCGGAGGCTCCGTTTGTGGGGTTCACAAATGGATCTGACAGAGGGATTAGAGACGGGCGCGCCTTTTCTCTGCCCTCACCAGCCAGGTTCAGCGCCGTCTCCCAGGTGGAAGCACACTCTGCGGTTTCTTCCCCCGGGTTGAGGCACCGATACTCACATGTCCAGCTCTGAGGAGGTGGATATTGTGATATCGATCTGAGGATTGCCACCTCACAGTCACACACACATATCGTGTTTCAATATCACACGTTTATAACAAATCAATCGTGAACAGCAGTTTGATTTTCCCCCTGTGCTACACTACAAAGTGAGTTGGGATACACACGATTTATGTGTTGTTTGCTGGGAGTGGAGCGTGCACGTCAGCTCACAACTGAAAGTGACAGTGTTCATTCATAAAAATGTCCCGAAGAAAAGTATGCACTAGCGGGAGTTTTGTAGCTCCACTCCTGTTGGCTTTATTCTCGAGGGAATAAAAGTCTATTGCAAAGCTCGAATCTCGCGCTTGCCGAGGCAGCGCGTGGATTGAGTTTTCATTAAAGTATATAGCTCAGATCTCGCGCTTGCCGAGGCAGCGCGTAGACTGAGTTTTCATTAAAGAATATATGGCTCAGATCTTGCGTTGCCAAGGCAGCGCGTAGATTAAGTCTGCAAGAATGAAAATACGGCTCAGGTCTTGCGTTTGCCGAGGCTGCGCATATATCACGTGTCCGTAATTATGCATGTGTGTGTATATATTAAGGGATCTGAGTAGACGGGAGTTCCCTTTCTCTCTTTCCCTAAAATACCTTGCGAATTATTACGAGCTATAATTCTTTTTTGTATTCTAAATATATTCAGTCTGTTCAAAAAATATATATTTATATAAGAACTGGCTGCATTTAATTTGAGGATTAAATGAAATATTGAATACATTAAATTCTGAGGAATTTAAAAGTCCGGAGGTAGGACGGATCTGAGGACCATCATTATCTCTCGGAAGGCTTCAAAGAAGAGGTCCTGACATTTATAGTGCAGGATCTCTTGAGGGCAGCCCCCTCCCAGGGGATTCGGATATCGGGTCCTCCTCGGTGCCCTCAGGGGACCGTTCTGTCAACCCTGCCACCAAGCGTGAGTCAGGGCACAGCAGTTTCCACCGATCCTCCGAGGAGGGTCGGCCAGCACGTGATTCGTCTGTCTGCCGGTGCGCCGCTTCCGTAAAGAAGCTGAAGTTCAAAATGCTTACACTCAGACAGATCATCCCTCAGATCAGGTCCGAGGACTGGTTTGTAGCGATAGATCTGAAAGACGCATACTTTCATGTATCCATCCATCCTTCACACAGGAAGTTCCTCACGTTTGCTTTCGAGGGCGAAGCTTACCAATACAGGGTTCTTCCGTTCGGCCTATCCCTCTCACCCCGCACGTTCACGAAGTGCGCGGATGCAGCGCTGGCTCCGGTGAGACTCCAGGGCATCTGCGTGCTGAACTATATCGACGATTGGTTGATATTAGCTCAAACAGAAAAATTGGCAGTTCAAAATCGAGATGTTGTTCTGTCGCACATGAAGAGGCTTGGGCTGAGGCTCAACGCCAAAAAGAGTGTGCTGGTCCCGAGTCAGGTTGCAAACTACTTAGGTGTAATCTGGGATTCCACCACGATGCAGGCGCAGTTGTCCCCTGCTCGTGTGAGTTCCATTCTCGGGGCCGTGAAAGGGGTGAAGTTAGGCCAGTCACTCACTGTAAAACAGTTTCAGAGACTGGTGGGTCTGATGGCAGCTACGTCCAACGTTATTACTTTTGGCCTTCTGCACATGAGACCCCTACAGTGGTGGCTCAGGACCAAGGGGTTTTCCCCGAGGGGAAATCCTTTTCGCATGATCAAAGTCACGCGCTGATGCCTTCGTGCTCTGGTCATGTGGAAGAAGCCTTGGTTCCTATCCCAGGGACCCGTGCTGGGGACTTCTTGTCGTCGTGTAATGCTTACGACAGATGCTTCCCTCACGGGCTGGGGGGCGATCATGAGTGGTCGCTCGGCTCAGGGTTTCTGGGAGGACCATCAGCGCTCCTGGCACATACATCGGCTGGAGATGATGGCGGTGTTTCTTGCATTAAAACACTTCCTCCCAGACCTGAGAGATCACCATGTGTTGGTCCGCACAGACAACACTGCGGTGGTCTCATACATCAACCATCATGGGGGCTTGCGGTCTCGCCTGCTATTCAAGCTGGCCAGTCGCATCCTCCTCTGGTCCCGGGGAAAGCTCCTCTCGCTGAGAGCAGCTTACATCCCTGGGCGGTTGAATGTGGGAGCGGACGCCCTGTCGAGGCAGGGCGTGAGACCGGGGGAATGGAAACTCCACACCGAGGTGGTGGAGTTGATATGGAAAACTTTCGGTCGAGCTCAAGTCGATCTATTTTGCCACAGAGGAGTCAGCTCAGTGCCCTCTGTGGTACTCACTTCAGCACCCAGCACCTCTAGGGCTGGATGCCATGCTACAGACGTGGCTGAGGCTACGTCTGTATGCGTTCCCCCCAGTCTCAATGCTCCCGGGAGTTCTGGAGAAGGTTCGCCAGGAGAAGGTCGACCTAATATTGGTGGCCCCTTACTGGCCGACCACAATATGGTTTTCGGACATAATGTCTCTACTTCACGGCTCTCCCTTAGAGCTTCCTCTCAGGCAGGATCTCCTGTCTCAAGCGGGCGGCATGATTCTCCATCCCCGCCCAGAAATGTGGAAACTGTGGGCCTAGCCCCTGAGGGGGCAAGGCTCATAGGAACTGGTCTCTCAACTGAGGTTGTGGAGACCATCCTTCACTCCAGAGCTCCCTCCACGAGGAAGTTGTACTTATATAAATGGAAATTGTTCTCTGTGTGGTGTGAACAGCATAATTTGGACCCGGTCCATTCTTCTGTCTTTGACGTGCTTCAGTTCCTTCAGGAAAAGTTCTCGGAAGGTTTAACCCCTTCCACGCTGAAAGTTTATGTGGCCGCTATTTCGGCTCATTATATCCCTGTAGGGGGCTCCTCGCTGGGTCGAGACCCCCTAGTAGTACGCTTCCTCCGTGGTGCACTCAGGTTGAGACCTGTGGTGTGCACAAAGACCCTGACCTGGGACCTCACTATTGTGCTCCAAGGGCTGGCTGAGGCTCCCTTCTAGCCAATAGAGGAGGTGTCAGACAAGTTCTTGACACTTAAAACTATCTGTCTCTTGGCCGTCTCTTCTTTGAAGAGAATTGGTGATTTACAAGCGCTGTCAGTCGCTCCATCTTGTCTTGAGTTTGCACCTGGTATGGTGAAAGCCTTTCTGCATACCAGGCCGGGCTATGTTCCAAAGGTCCGACGAGGGTCCCAGGCCCCATTGTACTTGAGGCTTTCTGCCTGCCTCCTTTCGCAAACTTGGATCAGGAAAGGAAGAATCTGCTTTGCCCTGTAAGAGCATTGGATGCGTATGTTCACAGAGCTGCCCTGTGGAGAAAAACAGAACAATTGTTTGTATGTTATGGGTCCCCTAAGAAGGGGGGCCCAGCATCTAAACAGCGGATAAGCAAGTGGGTGGTCGAGGCCATCTCACTTGCGTATGAGACGGTGGGGCGCCCGTGTCCTTTGATGGTGCGGGCTCACTCCACGAGAGGTATGGCCGCGTTCAGAGCTCTCCTATCTGGTGTCTCTATGGACGACATTTGTGGTGCGGCTGGATGGTCATCCCAGCACACCTTTATCAGATTTTACAATCTTCACCTTAACATCACTCCGGGGGCCAGGATGCTACAAGATAGCAGCCAGGCACTCAGAGAGACGGCGTAGTTGGGATTGCGTTCCCATCACGTCATCCGACGTAGCGTCGATAGTTCCCACGAAAGGGAACGTCTCGGGTTACGAGTGTAACCCTTGTTCCCTGAGTAAGGGAACGAGACGCTACGTCACCTGGCCGTATCTCCTACATACCTGGTGCGCTTGCTTCAGACATTTTACAGAAGCTGGCGTGCTTTGTGTTCAGGTGTGCTTCCTGATCCGTGACGTCACCCGTCTCTGACGTCACGTCTTTTCATTGGTTGGATACAGAGGTGCTTCACGAACACAAAATACAGAGGGTTCCCATCACGTCATCCGACGTAGCGTCTCGTTCCCTTACTCAGGGAACAAGGGTTACACTCGTAACCCAAGACATTTTTTAAGATTATTTTTTATGTTTGTTGTTGTTATTTACAGTAATTGTAACCTGTACTGGATACAGTATTTTACATTTGTCTGTTGTTTGCTGAGCTAACAGTGTTATGCACACTACTGTAGTAGCATGACAACTGGTACACGTTTTGTTGTGATTCTCCATGTTGACTGATTTGGGTATATGGAGAGAAATCAATGATAGTTTCCTCAGTCTGCAGCATTGGTCTTGTGTAGTGTTTGGTGAACTATTGTATAGTTGCACTTTCTCCGTGTACTTCATTTACAGTACTCTAATCACTGAGAATTAGACTTGCTAAAAGTGTTTTAGGTTAGCAACAGCAGTGTGTAACTGGTTCAAAAAGATTAAAGTCATATGAAATGTGTGTGTTTCATATAGTAACAAAAGTTTTATAAAGTTGTGTATAGTTTTGACAAAAGTGTTCCATTTTGCAAATGATCTGAAGTGTTGTGCTACTTTGGTGTAGGGTTGTATTAATTGTGTGTAGTGCTTTGACAAACTGGGCCCTGTTTTCAAAATTGTGCTTAAGCAATCGTAAAAAACTGTAAATATGTTTTTAGTACCTTTATGGATCTTGAGAGAGGAAATGTCATTGCTCCCTATGAAGGCCTCACGGAGCCATCAGATTTAAACTAAAATATCTTAATTTGTGTTCCGAAGATTAACGAAGGCCTTAAGGGTGTGGAACGGCATGAGGGTAAGTAATAAATGACAGAATTTTCATTTTTGGGTGAACTAACCCTTTAATGTAAAATTTTGAATGAAGTGTTTCATTTTGCAAAATAACTGAGGTGTTCTGCTACTTGTGTGTGTGGATCTGTGAATTGTGTGTAGTGTTTTGACAAAATGAGCCTTGTTTTTTTTAAATTGTGCTTAAGCAATCATAAAAAACTGTAATTCCATATCCGTAGCTTCTCACCTCATATGTATGTATGTGTGCGGCCTCCTCTGTAAAATCTACTAAGTGTGTGCTCTAATATTTCTCTAATGTGAGTTCACACATACAAGTTCTGTCCCAAGCCTAAGCTTTGTGTGTGTGTGTACTACCTACATAGCTTCCTTCTCAAGCAGTTAATTCAAATAAAGTTTGATGTTACCATGCTACCTACAAAGTGATACTGTGAACAGAGCCTGAGTGTCAGGCACAGGTATTGTAAGTAATAATTTGGTACCAATGTGCAACTGTACATGAATTACTTCAGAAGTGACTATGTTAGTATCTTTGAGCATACGGTTGACCTGTGTGCTTTAGAGGATATGCATGGCAGTCTAGAGGAAACTATTCCATCATGACACACTTCCTACTTTAATAAGAACAGGCAGCCATAACTTGGGTGTGCGGGGGTTAGGATTAAAAAGAAAGAAAAAAAAAGCCATGGTGGAATCTTGGCTGACAACACGAGGGTGACAACTGACAGCAATTGATCCGATGGTAGTGGAGCCCAGGGAGCAGACAAAGACCAGATGGGACTGAGCCACTACAAAGGCACTGGAGACCTGGGCAGAGCCGTGGTGATGAGTTTACGAGGATGACAGAGTGCCTGAGGACTGCGGTAGAGCCGGTGTGACAGAGAACCTAGGAGCTTGCTGAAGACAAATGGGTGGAGAGAGCGGAAGGTTCATAGGTCCATGATGTAGGCAGAGTGACGGCTAACCAAGGTGGAGCCGGCAGGATGAGGGAGCCCAGTGAAGCCGTAAGGCCAAAGGTCTCTGGTGGAACCGAAGGAGGGATGAGCCAAAGGGGAGCCACAGGTTGATAGGCTGTGGTGGAGTGATGGCATCAGTGGCTAGATGTGAAGCCAGGGGATCCACTTTACTTGCCAAAGCTAGCAACCGCAGGACCTGAGGCTTTAACTCACAGCAATGTGTCAGTAAAAGATGAGGGGCTGAAGGGAACCAGTGAGGACAGGGCTGAAGGACTGGCTGGATGTTTAAGAATAGGTGAGAGAGAGTTTGAGTGTAATCGGTGATGACAACACAATCTCCATATAGGGCAATGACAGGGGCTTTGTGCTAGGCAGGACCAGCGGTGACGAACATACATCTCTACAGGAAGGAACTGGGAGTAAAATATGTTTGTGGGTGGGCAGGGTGGGAAGCTCTATCTCCTTTTACCAGTCAATCAGCCACTCAATGCTCAGCTTTACCAATACTCCTACTGGGACAGATGATATGGTGGCTTCTGGCTTTAGCTCCATAGTGGGCATCAGCTCAGGCATGATCTCCGT
The DNA here is from genome assembly GCF_024489055.1 of Chanodichthys erythropterus. Lineage (NCBI taxonomy): Eukaryota > Metazoa > Chordata > Actinopteri > Cypriniformes > Xenocyprididae > Chanodichthys > Chanodichthys erythropterus. The sequence continues at coordinate 26,278,070 of NC_090224.1, read as the reverse complement.
GGGTCTCTCAGTCTTCGGTGTGTTCAGTGGGCGTGGGTGCTGGGTCTTGCTCTTGGCTTGGCTGCATGGCAGATATTTCCAGTTGGGGGTAAATGCTCACCAGACATTTGAGGACAGCTTCCCTCCATGTCCCCTTTAATGTCTGGGAGGTCTACTAGGTGGTTGTAATATGCCCCTATCCAAAACAGAGACTTTAGAGTCTCATCATGGAAGGTAATCCGCTGGGCAAGCTGGCAAAATTGAAACGAATATTCCATGAAAGAAAGTCCTTCCTGGGTGAGGGCAGAAAATACTGCAGCAAATTCCATCTTTATATTCGGTCTGGAATTCTGTAATGTATTAGGTTCAAGGAAGATGAAGATAGATAGTAATCAAAGTTCAGTTTAATAAACTAAGTAAAGTAAATAGGATAGTCCAAGACAGCAAAGGCAATAACAGCGTATGTAACACGCACACACAAACAATACCGGACAATGACAGAGAACTAAAGAAGAACTTAAATACCCAGGCTAATACAAACAGGTGTGATCGTTAATGAATGTCCATGGAAACAGATAGTGGCAAGAAAATAGAACAAACAGAAACATGTGACTGATGAGAAAAAATGAAACTGAAACTAAACACACAGATTATGACAGGAATCAAATTTGTTTTAAATATTATTTCTAAAAAATAAAATAGATGTTTGTTTAAAATGCTGTGGTAGATACTGAGCCCTGCACATGACAAATAGGAAAAAAAAAAGTAAATCGTGCACAACTTAGTAAAGCATGCACACAATTTAGTAAATCTAGGGAATGAAAATAAATAATGTGCACAATTTATAAATCAAGGGAACGATTAAGTAAAGCGTGCACATTATTTAGCCTACTATTTTTTTCCTGCATGTCATATGGCTCTGTAGGTAGAAATCACAAATTCTCAAAAGAGTAAAATGCATTAAAGCACCCAATTTTGCTGAATAATACTTTTTAATGATGTATGAACAGTAAGTATTACACTTAAAAAAAAAGGTAGAATTTACTTTGAAACTCAGAAATTGCTGGTAAATTTCACAATTAATTACAACAAGTAACACACTGATTTGTTTTTAAGTGGAAAATATATGTAAAATATATAATAATCTTTTTATTTCCATAATATCATTTTGTGACATACTGTTCATGCTTAAATACACTGTTTGATGTCAGAGTTCAGGCTGTTTGGTTTGTGTGAATGCTGTTTGCTCATGTGGCTCACAAAACACCTCATCTTCAGCTTGTCATAAAGACAGAGCTGAGGCGTCAAGAAAAAACAGGACTAATGAAAGTCAACAGCGAGAGCAGAAAGGCTTAGTTTAGCAGACCAGCAGACAGCAAAAGAAAATATTTAAACCCATTTTAAACTGGCTATGATTCAGGAACCAGATTTTACTAGAGCACCAAAACTGATTATTGTTCAAATGTAAATAAAATTAAATTAAAATTATATAAACTTACATTTATTATAGTTACTATGAACTGGATAGACATATGAAACCTTTTTAACATTACATAGCTAAATAAAAATAGACCATTTTATTAATAACCAGCATAAGCAACGTATATTATCATTTATTTTATGTAGTTTTGTTCATGTTTTTCGAGGATGTGAAGTTGATGATCAAATTAATTTTCCATCCTGACTGTCATGATTAAAAACACATTTTAGGCTATTAATTATCATTGCTTACAGACTTGTGAGCCATTTTGGGGTCATGAGTTGAGAACCTGTCACGTTTAATGGATTCACTTACTCGCCCTCGTGTGTTTATTGTTTGTGAGTGAATGATTATGTTGGCGTCATCCAATATGGTCTGACTGCGATCTGTTGCCAGCCATGTCTTGTTAGTGTTTGTTATATATTGTGCGTGTCTTTATGTGGTCTTTGTCAGTTCGTTGCAGGCTGTCCTGGTGTCGTGATTTCTGTTTGTCTCTTCCTGGTTCTCGGATTCTGGACTATCGTCATGTGCCCTGTTTTCTAGGTTGGATTATCCTTGGTTTCTGATACCAGCTGCAGCCCTGCGCCACCCTGTTCATCACCACTCTGCATGCCACCGTTCTGCACGTCACTGTCTCGGCCTCGACTGTCCATTTGGAGTGAAGTTATTGTACAGTGAATTCTGGCAATAAATATTGTTATACTTGCACTTGGATCCTCTGTCTGTGTTTATTTCCTGACAGAACGAACTGACCATTATGGATCCAGCAAGGTCGTCGGATCTTCAGGAGTATTTGAACAGGAGTGCTCAACGGATGGATCATCAGGACGAGCAGGTGGTGGCCACTGCTCATGCCGTTCAGGCGTTGGTGGCGCAGGTGGCTGAGTTATCTACCCAGGTTCAACATCTCTCATCTCCCACTGCACCAGCTCAACCGTCTGTCCTTCACCTATCCATCAACATCAGCAGTCAACAAGAGCCACGTATTCCTGCACCAGAAAGGTATGCTGGAGAACCAGACGTTTGTAGAGCCTTTTTAACGAAGTGCTCTATTTATTTCTCTTGGCAACCTAATACATTTTCTTCTGAGGAATCTAAAGTCGCGTTGGTCATGACGCTACTGACGGGACGTGCGGCGTTGTGGAGAACAGCAGTGTGGAAAAACAAACATCAGTGCTGCTCCTCGTTCCACACCCTGTCGCAGGAGATGAGACGGGTCTTCGAACGTTCGGTGGACATAGAACGTTTCAAGGAACTGGAGGAGGGCTGAACCCATGCAGGTGGGTAGAGCTCGGCTCTCCCGGGAGGAGAGATTACATCAGAGAGAGATGGGACTGTGCTTGTACTTTGGAGGGGCAGGACATTTTCTAAGGGAATGTCCCGTAAAAGGCAGAGCCCGACAGTAAAACCGAGGTTACTGTCGGGTGGTCTTTCCCTAGAGAAATCCTCGCCTGCGACACTCCTCCCGGTGAGACTACAGTGGGTATCGGGGTATCACACCTGCCAGGCTCTGGTCAACTCGGGGGCGGAGGGCAGCATCATGGACTACGATCTGGCCACACGGCTGCACATAACCATCCACGGCTGCACATAACCATCCACCCCCTGGAACGTGCCATAACTGTCATCGCCCTTAACGGACAGAAACTACCCACCATTACACACGCCACGGAACTGTTAACCGTCATCACATCCGGAAACCATATTGAACAGTCATCATTTTACATTTCCAGATCAGCACTCCATCCTGTTGTCTTGGGACATCTGTGGCTGGTAAAACACAAGCCCAGGATCGAGTGGGGTCTGTGGCGGAGTGGAGCCAACACTGTCATGCATCTTGTTTATTGTCTGCTTGTTCTTCTGTGTCTCGTTCTGTGTTACAGGAGGAGTCGGTGAATCTGTCTAACATGCCGGGGGAGTACCTCGACCTGAAGGAAGTGTTCAGTAAGTCCCGGGCTGCTTCTCTCCCTCCGCATCGTCCCTACGACTGTGCTATAGACATAGTGCCAGGATTTTCTCCACCTAAAGGCAAGTTATATTCACTTTCTAAATCGGAAAGGGAGGTCATGGAGAAATACATTTCTGATTCTATGGCAGCTAGGATCATCCGCCCTTCCTCGTCTCCCGCGGGGGCAGTTTTTTTTTCATGGGTAAGAAGGACGGGTCGCTGCGGCCGTGCATTGATTACAGAGAACTGAACAACGTCACGGTAAAGAATACTTATCCTTTGCCGTTGATATCTTCTCCCTTTGGATGGCTGCAGGGCGCGTCTCTTTTCACGAAATTGGACCTGCGCAACACTTATCATTTGGTTCGCATTAGGGAGGGGGATGGGTGGAAGACGGCTTTTAACACCTCTAGAGGGCACATTGAATACTTGATTATGCCCTTCGGCCTTTCCAACTCGCCCGCTGTGTTCCAAGCACTCGATAATGATGTGTTGAGAGACATGATCGATCAGTTCATTTATGTCTACCTAGATGACATATTGATATTTTCTTCTTCTCTCCAGGAACATGTGCAACCAGTCAGACGAGTGCTCCAGAGGCTGTGAGAGAATGGGCTTTTTGTCAAGGCGGAGAAATGCGTTTTTCATGCACAGTCAGTTCCATTTTTGGGTTATATCATGTCGTCCGAGGGGGTGCGCATGGATCCTGACAAGGATAAGGCTGTGGTGGATTGGCCAATCCCAGATTCCCACAAGACCCTGCAGAGGTTTTTGGGATTCGCCGATTTTTACCTGCGTTTTATTCGCAATTTCAGCCAACTAGCCGCTTCTCTGACTGCCTTGACCTCCCCCGCAATGGCGTTCAGGTGGTCGGATGCAGCCGAGGCTTCATTCTCCAACCTCAAGAGCCACTTTGTTTTGGCCCCTCATTCTTTTCACCCCTGATCCGTCACGTCAGTTTGTGGTGGAGGTTGATGCGTCAGAGGTGGGGGTAGGTGCAGTTCTATCCCAGCGTGCTGCCACGGACGATAAGATGCATCCTTCGCAGGGCAATACAGTGATTTTGACCGTAGTGGACCAGTTCTCGAAGGTGGCACATTTCATCCCCTTGCCCAAATTACCCTCTGCCAAGGAGACAGCGGTTACTGTCATTAATCACGTATTTCGTATCCATGGCCTCCTGGTAGACGTGGTTTCTGACAGGGGATCCCAATTTACCTCCAAATTCTGGAAGGATTTTCGTAGATTACTGGGAGCGACTGTTAGTTTGTCATCTTGGTTCCATCCACAGAGTAACAGGCAAGCTGAGAGAGCCAACCAGGATTTCACCAGTTCACACTTACAAATAATCAGATGCGTAGTAGTATGCGTATTTGGCGTGCTGTCCGAGGAGAGGGCTCCGAGCTCTTTTGGCCCGAAAAGAGCTCGATTCCCCCTCCATTCTGGTTAGTATTCTGGAAAGTAACCAGGGCAGGTGTGAGGAGACGGGGTGGTGGAGGGATGCTGTCAAACTGTCGAGGAATATGGGTGAGTCGACCGTGTCTTATATATATGCCTTCACTCATGCTGATTGGGTAGATATGTTGATTACCGATTGCTGACATCATTTGGAGAGAACATTGCGATGTCAGGTAGCTCAGAATCCTTCCTCCTGGAGTCAGCAGCTTCCTTGGGTGGAGTACGCGCACAACTCGTTACCAGTGTCGGCTACGGGCCTGTCGCCTTTTCAGTGTAGTCTAGGTTACCAGCCACCTATCTTTCCTAGTCTGGAATCCGAAGTCACGGTCCCCTCCGCTCACGCTTTCGTCCAGAGGTGTCGTCACACGTGGAGAAGAGCCCGAGAGACTCTCCTTCAGGTGGGAGCGTGCACCAAGGCCCAGGCCGATCGCCACCGGCTGAAGTCTCCTGTATACGTCGTCGGTCAAAAAGTGTGGCTTTCTTCCAAGAACATTCCGTTCCGCTCCGTATGTAATAAGTTGGCACCCAAATTCATTGGCCCGTTTACTGTCACCAAAATTCTTAGTCCTGTGACAGTCCGCCTCAAATTCCCCCCAGCGTACCGTAGAATTCATCCCGTGTTCCACGTATCCAAAATCAAACCGGTTCCAGTCCATTTCATCCAGTTCTTCACCACTCTGCACGCCACCGTTCTGCAAGTCACGGTCTCTGCTTCGACTGTCCATTTGGAGTGAAGTTATTGTACAGCGAATTCTGTCAATAAATATTGTTATACTTGCACTTGGATCTTCTGTCTGTGTTCATTTCCTGACAGAACCACTGGTTTAAGGAACCCCACCAAATTTACATAAGTATTTTTAACACATTTATCACAATGATATAGGAAGTAAAACCACAATAAGGCAACATGCGACTGGTAAGATAGAATAACTTACCAACTCTGTGCAAAGCTATATATTACTCACGTTATGACCAGCTAAATAAGCCGGTTAATTTTTCTTGGTATTTGCATGCAAATACCAGGATTGGGAATGTGTTTCTGCATGTGCCAAATTAATAAATTAAAAAACCCTGAGTCATGCAGGTCACTATGTATTTTAGTCATTTGGCAGGCAAATTTCATGATCGTTGGGCAGAGAGTGATTCAGAAATAGCATGTGTAAAAACTCGGCCACTGTGGCCTATTTTTTTTGATGTGTGACTTAAATTGGGGGTTACTGGAGCTGCTGTTATTTGTATCAAGGAGTATCATGATATGGTGTATTTTGGGTTTGAGAAGATAAATCAGAGTGTATGACCCACTTACACTTGATGGGGCATCTCTCTCTCTCTCTCTCTCTCACACACACACACACACACACAAAATCTCTATCTCTCAGAACACTGTGATTAAGCTGCCGATCAATGCTGATCCTGTCCTGATCCTGTTTTATGGCCTGGTGGCGATTATGTATTGGCCAGTGTTTGCTGACACATCTCCCTGACACCAAAGTTCCCCACCTCACACTGAGTCAATATTAACAACCTGAACTCATAGGATGAACCATCTACAAACAACAGAAGAACATGGTGAAATTCTTTTTCTCTCTCCCTTGAAAGGCAGCTCATGTCTTTCAATTAAGAGAGCAATTCACCTCATTGTTAACCCTAAAAATGGCAAGACCATAAAGAGACATCAGAAAATTATTTTATTTCTATTTTACATCTTATTGGGACACAAATAATACAACTTAATCATTTTTTTCAAAATATGACTTTTAATTTAGATTTTAATATTTGTATCCCACAGGATACGTTGCCAGTTTAGGGGTATAAATCAGCTGAAAACAGAATTCTTGTTTGGCAATGCCTTTTACAACATTTTAAACTATTTCAAAACATTTTATTCTCTAATAACTTATAATAAACATTCTTTGTAACATATTCGGATGAAAAATAAGTGATAAACAATATTTATGAATAAGTGATAAACAATATTTCCAAATACATTTATATTGAAAACTCATTTAGGTTAATGCAAGAAAGATAAATTTCATACTAGCCCCTAAAAGGGCAAAGAGAAATCAGAAAAAAATAATTTCTTGCTATTTTCCATCTAATTAGGTCATAAATAACACATTTTCATGATTTCTTTAAAAAAAAAAAAAAAGACTTTTATTTGTTTATTTTAATATTCGTATCTCCAGGTTACGTCACCCCTTTGGCAGTATAAATTAATTGGAAAAATAATGCTTATTTGGTAATGCAAATTTTAAAACATTTATTTTCTAATAACTTAAAGCAAACATTCTTCTTAAAATTCTGTTGAACAATAAGTATAATGCCTATTTATTAATATATTTATCTACTGTATCATATTTAATGCGCAAAATTCTTTTTGAAATTCAAGTTTTGCTGAAAACCCTGTCATACACAGTCTCCTTCATGCCTTCTGTACTCTGATTGATAGTTCATATAAAGTAAATGTTAGACAAAAATTTACTGTACTGAAGCAATTTGATTATTCATATTCATAAACCATTTTTTAATGTTAAAAATTACTATTTAAAATACTAATAAACTACTTTTTACATTGTTACATGTTAATGTAAATGCCAAATATGACACAACAGGCTTTTGGGGAACATTTATTTGTCCATCTCCCAATTATCATTGATTTGCAAAAAATTGCATATTGGCCTATTAGCTATAAAAGCATGATGCATAAATGTGATGCTCAACAACAACGCAACAACAAAAAATATGCACATATATTTATACACAAGTTTGTATTTTTTTTTTTTTTTTTTTGTATGATACACACACACACACACACACACACATACCTACTTAACTACAATGTGAGGACGTATGACTGGATACCCTACCTTTAGGGACTACCCTTTCTGAAGGGTCTAGAGACTAAAGAAAGACATCACTGCGCTTCTGGAGAAGCCCTTATTACAGATATCACTTGATTTTATCAATAAAACACTTCCTTAAAGACCTGACACTTTACCTTCACATTGGGGACAGTATTTTATATGTCCAATTTGGGGACATACACAAACTCTGATCTAGTCATCCTTTGAGGACTGTGGAGATACACAGACTCTGGTTAAGGTACACTTTCAGGACTTTGTTGTAACTTGTAATTTTGTAAGTTATTTATCCTAAGAAGACACAGAAGTGTAATATTACAATTCAAAGTTTCAATACTGGGTACTGGAATCAAGCTAGAGCAGAGAAACTAGTGTGAGAGACTAAACTGGGCTTTTTAACTTCTTCAAGAGCACTGAAAATGGGTAGCATACATTTTCATTTGATTTGCAGCTTGAGATCGAGTGCCTTTGGATTGCTCAGTTGGGAAATGACAATTAACATTCAGAAATATTATTGATTCGACTGTATTGACTATCAGAGAACAAAAGATGAACTGAATTAAGCTGAATAATGACATTATTGTCTTCTGCAGAACTGTTTTACAACTCAAATATAAGTCATGTCAATTGTTACAATTTGCAACAGTTATTTTAAGGTGTTTTGAAGTTAACTGTATAGTATAACACACTTTAGAAATAAAGTTGTCTTGACTTCAAGGCAGAGAACACTTCCCTGACCACTGCCTGCATCCCTCTAGTTTATTTAGTATTGACTGCAAATAATCATTACCCCAAAAACATCTTAAGATGTTTTCCTCACCAGAGTCATCTCTGGCTACTCACTGGGGCCTTAAGACATTAGGCATGTTTTCTGCAAAATGTAATAATAGTCAAAAAACTATATGAATAAAAATAGTGATACACACACTCCGATAAAATGACTCTTTGGGGACTCTAGTGATACACACACTCCGATAAAATGACTCTTTGAGGACTCTAGTCATACACACACTACGATAAAATGACTCTTTGGGGACTCTAGTGATACACACACTCCGATAAAATGACTCTTTGGGGACTCTAGTGATACACACACTCCGATAAAATGACTCTTTGGGGACTCTAGTCATACACACACTCCGATAAAATGACTCTTTGAGGACTCTAGTGATACACACACTCCGATAAAATGACTCTTTGGGGACTCTAGTGATACACACACTCCGATAAAATGACTCTTTGGGGACTCTAGTGATACACACACTCCGATAAAATGACTCTTTGGGGACTCTAGTGATACACACAATCCGATAAAATGACTCTTTGGGGACTCTAGTGATACACACAATCCCATAAAATGACTCTTTGGGGACTCTAGTGATACACACAATCCCATAAAATGACTCTTTGGGGACTCTAGTGATACACACACTCCGATAAAATGACTCTTTGGGGACTCTAGTGATACACACACTCCGATAAAATGACTCTTTGGGGACTCTAGTGATACACACACTCCGATAAAATGACTCTTTGGGGACTCTAGTGATACACACACTCCGATAAAATGACTCTTTGGGGACTCTAGTGAGACAAACTGATTAAATGAGTCTTTAATATTAACAATATCAACACATTGTGGAGAATAACAGAAATTCAAAAAGATTAGAAAAAAAACAATTTACAAAGGACAACGATGCAAATGCAAAACTGGCACTAACTTGGAGGCTTCCGTACTTCCTCCATTCATCAGTCTTTAAATTCTCTCTAACTTCCTCCTTTACCTTCACCCTCCTCCTTCCCTTTACATTCACTCGCTCTTTTCATCCCCTTTACATTCGCTCCTCCCTCTTTTCATCCCCTTTACATTCGCTCCTCCCTCTTTTCCACAACCTTTACATTCACTCCCTCTTTTCATCCCCTTTACATTCGCTCCTCCCTCTTTTCATCCCCTTTACATTCGCTCCTCCCTCTTTTCCACAACCTTTACATTCACTCCCTCTTTTCATCCCCTTTACATTCGCTCCTCCCTCTTTTCACAACCTTTACATTCACTCCTCCCTCTTTTCCACAACCTTTACATTCGCTCCTCCCTCTTTTCATCCCCTTTACATTCGCTCCTCCCTCTTTTCACAACCTTTACATTCGCTCCTCCCTCTTTTCATCCCCTTTACATTCGCTCCTCCCTCTTTTCCACAACCTTTACATTCGCTCCTCCCTCTTTTCACAACCTTTACATTCGCTCCTCCCTCTTTTCATCCCCTTTACATTCGCTCCTCCCTCTTTTCACAACCTTTACATTCGCTCCTCCCTCTTTTCACCTTTTCATTCGCTCCTCCCTCTTTTCACCTTTACATTCGCTCCTCCCCCTTATCCCCTTTACATTCGCTCCTCCCCCTTATCCCCTTTACCTCAACAATGAAAACGGAACATTGAAAATAGGGCTGGGCGATATATCGTATGCGATTGTCACGTGCATTTCGTCAGTAAAGCCGGTTCCCTGATTACCACTAAATCGCCATCACCTGCTTTCAAATGGAGCGCCATTTAATAGACAGAGCCGTAGATCACTGACAAGCTACGCAATATCGCCTTCATTATCGAAGGCGATTCATCTGCAATAATGAACGCGATATTGCGTAGCTTGTCAGTGATCTACGGCTCTGCCTATTAAATGCCGCTCCATTTGAAAGCAGGTGATGGCGATTTAGTGGTAATCAGGGAACCGGCTTTACTGACGAAATGCACGTGACAATCGCATACGATATATCGCCCAGCCCTAATTGAAAATGAACTATTCTTTCTTCATTAGCGTTCTTATACTCTGTCTTTCTTGATGTAAAATATATTTATAAGAGCTAATATGGGATTATTTTACTTGGGATAAATGGTACAGATTAAAGAAAAGTATTTTTGATTAGTTTATGCAACATCGCAGTACAGTCTTCTGCTAACAACTTTAATGTACAGCATTTTCAATGAGCTGGTCACTAGTTGAGCCACTCTCTTCACACAAATAATACTTTTAACACTTTCCACATCATATTATATTTTTACAGTATTATTATATTTTTATATATATATATATATATATATATATATATATATATATATATATTTATATATATATATATATTTTTTTTTTTTTTTTTTTTTTTTTACAGTAAAGAAGTTATAAAAGGCACTGAAGTGTTTTTGTGTTTGTGCCTCCTCACAAACCACCCTTTCTTTTAAGAGTCGTGATCCTGTTCCGCACATAATTTTTCACACCAGTCCATGTTCGCTGCTTCAAAGCTTCTGGCTCTGCGTGAATGCATCTTTCACAGTCTTGCTTACCAGGAAATTTGCATGTCTTGATGAACTCCATCATGTGTCTCTCTACTGCTTTTACCTCATTGTCCTCCCATTTCTTTTTTGGAGCATTTGAAGAACCTATGGAATAATTAAAAATGTAATTCTCATAACAACTAAATCAGTGAGTATGACCAAATCATACATATGTCCTAATGTGTAGATTTTTCTGAATTTTGAAAAGCCTTTGGATGGCTATTGCTGCTTGGAGCTAATTTATGGTTATTTGATGATTATTGTGTGTGTAGTTTAGAGATTTTTCTTACCTTGATCCTCTTGTGAAACAGATTGATCAGATTGAACAGGTGGATCAGTCTCTGCTGGTGCTGTTGTCTGAGATACGTCACTGTAATCCTCCTCATCACTTGACATGGAATCACCTTGAGCCTCAAGTTGCTCTAAACAATTGATAAAAAAAATCAACAGTTTATTGATTATACTTAGCATCTGTAACATATGATAATGTACAGTTTTTGCAAATATATACAGCACAGACACACACAGACCATTCAAGTATACTCATACCATTTGGGTCAATTTCAATGTTGTCAAGTTTCTTTCCTTTGAAGTCAGACAGTGTTCCTTTCTCCATGGCCATTAGGACTTTACTCATTTTTGCCAACTGCAGTGTCCCCTCTGGTAACCGGTAATACGGTGACGGTGATGAGGTCATCACAGAGGTGGACACAGCACAGGGTGGTGATGAAGAGGATGCATCAGTTGTGGACGTGACTAAGGATGACTGTAACAGTTTGAAAATATAATTTGAATAAAAACAAGGTCTACAAGCAAAAGAACTAAGGAAACTATTAATTAATATTAAAATAATTAGCTGTTAATGGACTGAGGTGTTGATCACAGAGTATTGTGATGATGTTGACATATTACTCACCAAACAATCTTTTTGTGATAGCTGTTTAGCAATCGTATTGCATTCATTTTCAATTTCTGCCCTGTTAAAACGTTCATAGCAATCTTCATGATGTTTTCTTAATTTTGCCAGTCTTGATTGAAACCGCTTCTGTGGATATATAAAGAAGTATTTAGCATAAAGGGTTAGTTCACCCAAAAATGAAAATATTGTCAATAATTACTCACCCTCATGTCGTTCCACACCCGTAAGACCTTTGTTCATCTTCAGAACACAAATTAAGATATTTTAGATTAAATCCGATGGCTCAGTGAGGCCTCTATTCAAAGCAATAACATTTCCTCTTTCAAGATCCATTAATGTACTAAAAAACATATTTATATCAGTTCATGTGAGTTCAGTAGTTCTACTTTAATATTATAAAGCAACGAGAATACTTTTTGTGCGCCAAACAAACAAAATAACGACTTCGACAATATAGTGATGGGCCGATTTCAAAACACTGCTTCGGAGCTTCACAAATCAAATCAGTGACTCGGCTCTCCTATCAAACGGCTAAACTGTTGAAATCATATGACTTTGGCGCTCCGAGTCACTGATTCAATAGGTTGTTTGCAATCACGTGGTTCTGGTGAAGCGCAAAATTCCGGTGGAGGGCAAGCAGTGAAAATTAGAATGGAAAAGATGGAGAAAAGTCCTTTCTGTGCTGGTTTAGAAAGGTTTAAACAGAAAATCACAACATATGTTGGCGATCCTTGTGTTATGAAGAGGAGAGACTTTTCCACTGAATTGAAAGACTTGATTGCCATCGAGGAGGCAGATATAGAGAATGTGAAGCTGCCGTCACGCCGCGTTCAGTTCTAGTCTGGTTTGTTTATATCGCGCTGCCTTTCTGCTAGTGAAGTCAAGTGCAGTATTTTAATTTTTGATTGTGAAAAATGTCGCCATTGTTGGTCATTTATGCTGAATCGAGAATTGTAATAGGAACTCACAGTATCGTTCGGGGAAAAAAAAAATGGACGGTAATACAATTTTCGCCTTGGTTGAGAAGGTGAGGAAAGACGACTTTTAGCAAATGTAATAATGTCACTAAATAAACCCACTGCCTTTCACTTAAAAAAAAACAAAAAAAACAAACATACTTTTGAGTTTTGTATTTGGTTTTTGTGCAATAATTAACATTATGTTTGCGAGTATGATCACTCGCTTGTGAATGATTGTAACTTGCACACAGCCACTTCAAAACTGTTCACAAGCTTCTATGGGTTTGATTTTGGTCATTTGTTGAAATAAATACAAAAATACAGCGTGTCGGTGTCCATCCCTGATCGTGACCCTCCGATTCTCCTTATGGGGAAAGTGAATATTTACAAAAATAACATTAAAACTAGTTACATTTACACGCTTCCAACAAAGAAATGCATCATCTTCTGTCAGCTTGTTAAATATTTATTTTATTTGGACATTTTCTACCATACGACGGCTGAAAGCAGCAGCGCGTGACACTATTCTCGTGGTAACCAGATCAACATTGTAAACAATTCTACAAAACTGAAGGGAAAACACCCAATTATAATTAAATAGGATAAAATATCTTCTCCTCCCTGCAAACGATAGCATGTAGAATGTTAATATTTAACCGAGTCAAAAACAAAAGGTAAGTATCCATATTAATTTCAGTATCAGCAGATGCAAAACGCTATAAAAAGGCGACAACTTTTAACGTTAAAAAATGAAAAGTTATAAAAAACGGTATAAGTTATGTAAACGATATAAACACCTTCTGGGTTCTCGATTTTAACGATTTGAGCAACTATAAACAATGCAAAACCTTTTGAGTTTTTGATAGGATTCCTATATAGAAACATCACTCCCTGCCCTCCAGACTCATTCGCGCTGCTGCTGTGACGTCATGTGCAAACAACCCATTCATAAAGCTCCAAAGCAGTGTTTTGAAATCGGCCCATCACTATATTGTTGAAAAGTCGTTATTTTGTTTTTTTGGTGCACAAAAATATTCTCGTCACTTTATAATATTAGGGTTGAATCACTGTACTCACATGAACCGATTTAAATTTGTTTTTAGTACCTTTATGGTTCTTGAGAGAGGAAATGTCATTGCTTTGAATAGAGGCCTCACTGAGCCATCAGATTTAATTAAAAATATCTTAATTTGTGTTCTGAAGATGAATGAAGGTCTTACAGGTGTGGAACGGCATGAGGGTGAGTAATTAATGACATTATTTGAACTAACCTTTTAAACAAACATAAAATGTACATTAACAATATTGAAAATAAAATTGTGACAATAACTAGGTAACTAGCAGAGGTGGGTAGTAAGGCGCTACATTTACATTCCATAACTTTTGGTGCTTGAGCGGTTAATAAACAGAACTGCATGTGTCTAAAGAACACTGTAGCTGGAGCTACTTCTCTCTGTTTATGTCTATGACGAGTCACACAGATACTGTGCTTCTCCGCAGTGGTTCCTTCCAGACCGGGAAGGAACCAATTTAACTTTTTACAATTCTGACAGAATATTATTTTGTACCATTTGGAGCGTTTACACAAAGTGTGCTGGATGAAGTGGACACGCACCTACAATCAACTAAAAACAAACCTTCTAATGCATCCCATGGTCTGCCAGCAATAAAGATCTTTTCTAGACACCTAAACACCTGTGCATCAGCTGTTAGTAGTTGCCTGTGTTGAATAGGGTGTTCAGTATTTTGGGGGCGGAGCAATGAAGGGAGGGGTGTGGTTGTTTGGGTGTCGATTTCAAATATCAACAGTTTTTCCCAGAAATCATCTAATAGTTGTTGCATTATGAGATAGTTACCGTTTTTCTTGATGTTCTTGCTTTGCCTGACTGCTTATGTGGACCACTGCTGTTCACCTCGTCCAATCCAGGTGAAGAAACAGGAGCAGCACAATGAGGCTGGATGCCAGAAAAGGAACCAGTGAATATAAAAATCAGAAATGTTTGTATAGAACAGAAAAACTAGTAATTACTCTAGCTGTCCTACAGTAACTTTATCTATCACTCCTTTCCTTCTGTTAACACCCAGACACACTACTCACAAAAGAGTCAATAATATAGAATAATGATACAGATGTTTTAAAGTGGACTTACCGATCTCTGTGGACCCAAACTGATGGATGGCTTTTTATCAGAGGATTCAGTTGATGCTTGATTCAAAGGCTTGAGAAATATGAGACCACAATCACATGGTAACTAATCAGATAGTAAAAGATTATCCTGAATTACTGATCAATCTTTCTATCATTTTCTTGATAGTACCTTGACTCGCCATGGCCAGTCTGAGTCTCCGTGATTGAAAGTGATTTCTTCCCCTGGTAGAATGTCTCGCACAGCAAAGAGACACAGGTGAGGTTTCCTGCTCACTTCAAGGGTTCTCATTTTGCAAGTAGGATTTCTGTGTTCGTCATTTACAAGTCTTCCCAAGGAACCGTCTTCTTTAGATGCATCTATGCTATAAAGACATAAAATTATTACTCAATACTTGTAATCTTATAAATGCTAGACATGTAGAGTTATTTTTAAGTGGAAACCCACCGCTCTGCATAAGTTGTATGTCTCGTTTTTAATCTACCCGATTCAGACCATCAGCTGATCATCAGGACACAGCTCTATGAACTCAACCGAGTGTGTCAGGTTAAGGAGACAAACAGAATCTGCAGAGAGGAGGGTCTGAGAACCACGGATCTATCGGACAGTGTATGGCAACATCCTCTCAGCAGACAAATGCATCTAACATTCACCATTTTGTTCTCTTTTGGGAATACGGTTAAAAACGAATATTGATGACTCAAAGAAACTGCACTCAGCACCCTTCAAGTCAGTTCATGGTTGATTTTAAGTATTAAGGGTGTGTTCACACTTGGTATGTTTGTTTAGATTAAAACGAACCCTGGTGCCATTGCTCTTTTATGGCACTTTCTCACTGTGCGGTACGACTCAACTCGGCTCGGTTTGTTCTTCCACTGCAGTTAGTACCGCTTCAAAGTGATTGGGATTATAGTCTGATCATTACAGTTGTGCTGCCACCTCGTCTACTGACCACGATAGAGGCATTTCTTTTTTCAAGTTGCATGTGATGGTCATTTAAAACAAGTCAATTAAGAAACACGAGACAGCAAACCCGCTAGAATTAAATCTTGCAGGTTTGCGATACAATATAGTGCCTCTACTACATCAATCCAACAGGTCTGTACTCACCACCAATTTCTGCCACACCACTGAAACTCAAACAGGAACGCGTTCTCGGCCTCAGTGTAGTGTTCAGCTCGGTCAAGACTCTCTTCTGAACTCAGAAGTTCACCTCTGTATTCAAGAGCAAAATCACCTCTGAAAACAGCTCTAGTGGTGAAAACTCCACGCCCTGAAGAGGAGAAATGCATTAGATTCAGCAGTTTATTAAAAGTCAACTATCATTTTGATCATTACTTAAAGTTCTCTGCCATATGATGTACATTATATGTAAAAGGGAAATTACTGAATGAAAATAGTCAATAGCCAGGCAAATTTCTAAGTATGCTGTGCTTTTATACATTACATTATACTTTAAAGTCTTAAAATTATATAGTTAAAATTTTTATACTCTTTCATACATAAGCAATATTATCTTGGCTTTATATAGTTTAGAATAGAGTGCTGCAGCGATGACGTATTTTTGCAGGTGATCCGGTAGTTCACACACCCCTGGTTCCCTCAACTAAAACCCTATATGTTGTTTTAACTGGCTTTTGTATTGCTGCAGAAACTAAGCTTAAGTTTGCCTATTAATACACCACAGTTGCAAAACTTCATCGTCCTCATGATTAAGCTTCAAGAAATCATCTAGAACATGTTTTTGTTATATTATTTTTAAAAGAAAATTCTGTGTTTAACATGCATCGCTTCTGGATAGTTTGTCTTTGTGGTGTATGGATGTTTATGGATGGTTTTTGGCTTTAGATAAAGAGTTTTTTTGTTGTTGATAAATGTGCCTCCAGGAACTGTAAAACTTTAAAAATCCATCTCCCTGTGTAATAAGTATAATGTTTTGCATTCTTATAATGTATGTTTGAATGGTTGTGTACAGTGTACATCCCTAAATCTACCTCTAAACACAACAAGGCTGTGAAAGTGACTAGTGAGTAGATGACTTTATCTGTTCAGGTGACGATTTTTAATGTCCCAGACAAACCTCTGTCTCCCATTTAGACACTTGTTAGCAACTGCCTTTAAAGTAAAAGCTTTTTTTTTTTTTTAAATCACAAGAGGGTATTACTGATGTATATTGTGTCTTAGAAAAAAAAAGTGAAAAAGCAGCCCTTACTTCAGGAATTTAACCAAAACCCAATAATAAAAAAAAATTAAAAAAAACATTGATCATGTACATGATCATGCACAACGATATACTGATAGCTGCAAAAAAAATAATCACCTTATTGAAGGTCTAACGGGTATGGAACGGCATGAGGGTGAGTAATAAATGACATTATTTGAACTAACCCTATTATAAAAATGATCCATTGTCCTGGTTTACATACAAACCAATAACCACCTAAAAGTTCAGTTCACCCAAAAATGAAATTCTGTCATTAATTACTCTCCCTCATGTCGTTTCACACCCGTAAGACCTTCATTCATCTTCAGAACACAAATTAAGATATTTTTGATCAAATTCAATGGCTCAGTGAGGCCTGCATTGAGAGCAAAATCATTTCCTTTTTCAGTGTTCAGAAAGCTACTAAAGACATATTTAAAACAGATCATGTGACTACAGCAGTTCAATACTTTTTGTGTGCCCAAAATCACCCATCACTAGATATTATTGAATAAAGTGGTTATTTTGTTTTTCTGTGCACAAAAAAATATTCTCATCACTTCATAACATTAAGGTTGAACCACTGTAGTCACATGACTGTTTTAAATATGTCTTTAGTAGCTTTAGAGGTCTCACCGAGCCATCAGATTTTATCAAAAATATCTTAATTTGTGTTCTGAAGATGAATGAAGGTCTTACAGGTGTGGAACAACATGAGGGTGAGTAATTAATGACAGAAACTTCAATTTTGAGTGAACTAACCCTTTAAACTACAAGACTTTATTTGTAAAGCAGGTTATTCTGCATTAATGACATCAAGACCAAACCATTCGTGTATCTGGTTAGTCATAAATACTTGCCTTTATATTTGCTGATGAACTGCTCTTGAAGCCCAGGCTTATCAGCTCTACGGGTCATGTGATCCTCTGCATCCTGCAGAGGTGTTTTACGCCTTTTGCTTTTCAGCATTATTTCTGGAAAAAAAGAAATAAAAAGAAATATAAGGTGAATGGATTAAATAAGCATTTTAAAAATCTTTTTGATCTTACTGGAATTGTTCACCCAAAAATGTACATAATTATTGTACTAATCCTGTACTAAAATTGTACAAACCTGTGTTGTGTTTTTCTGTGGAACACTAAAGTTTATTTTTAAATGTAATACAGAGCTCTATGCAATGACAGCACATGTGACCAGTCTGAAACAGGCATTTAGATTAAAAAAAACAGCAATATCATTGATGCCAAAAACCATTGTGACCAGATGATTTATGTCAATCCATATTCATATTAATTTAAAAGCTACAGATTTTCAGTCAGTAACCTGATAGATTCATATGGACTATTTTGTCTGCTTTGGAGCTTGACACACAGAATAAAAAATACTATAAAGTGTCTATGTACTGTCATTGTGCAAAAAAGCTCTGTGAAGATAAATAAAAAAACATGGATACTTTTGTGTTCCACTAAAAAAAAAAGTGTAAATAATGTATTACATAAAATTAAAAATGACATCAAATAATAAAAAATGAAAATTAATTATTTCAAATTACAATACATACTGTTGACATTTTACAAAAAATGAGAAAAACAGGCTACCACTGATTAAATTGTAGAATCTAAAGAGATATTATATGAAATATAACAAAATTATATTTGCTGATCAATGCCTACAAATAAGCAATAAACTGTTTTTTTCCTTATTGCAAAAAATCAAATGAGAATCAAACTCAAATACAATCGAGAAATAAAACATTAACAGAAAATAATTTAACCACTAAAGTAAACATACATCTTACTAACTTTCATATTTCACAGTGTATTTTAGTTATCATGCATTTTCGGGACAACACTTGATCTCACCTCTCCAGCGTCCATTGATGGGGGTTGTCGTCTTTTTCGCGTCAAGCAATGCCATGTGATTGCATTTCCCGGGAAAACACATCCACAGCTGACGTGCGTGCATGACGTAGTTACGTATTTGGATTTCACGTTGAAATTGTGACTACATTTATTTGACCTAATAAATATTTTGGCAAACACCTAGATCTTTGTTTGATTTATTCACAGTACTGGTTCTTCAAACTTAAATAAAAAAATAAAAAATAAAATAAAAACGGAGGCGTACGTCTTTCTAATGGACAGAGCACATGATCACTTTTAAACGATCTCTTTGGAACACATATCTTAATTTTTACTAATTCTGTTTAATCAAATGTTTGAGTTAAAATCAGGGAGATGTGTGGATTATTTCGAGGCTCTAAAATAAACTTTAACGTGCACTTTATTAACAGCATTTTCTTTCATTTTTTTTTTTTTAATTTATGGTATTTTATATTAAATATAAAGGAAGGAAAAGCTGCTAGATCTTGTAAAAGTGCTTTAAAAACGCATAGCCACGACAGATTATTCCATCATTTGAGCAGCACTCGTGATCTCTCCTCAGAGCTCATCTCACTCTGCACTCAAGCTGCTGCGCTGCTGCTGTGGGGGATGGGCGGGAGGCGCGCGCGCGATCAGAGGCCGGTGGGGGAAGGGCGGCGAGTCACTCAGTGTCAGACTGTCTGCAGCTCTCAGCTAGGGCTAGGGTTAGGGTTAGGGTTAGTGTTAGGGGAGCAGGGGTTTCACATCCAGTGCCTTTTAAAATCAAAGTATGAACAAAATAAATCTGTAAACAAACATGTAAACGTCCCAGCTTGAGTCATGATTCTTTTAAACACTTTTTATACTAAACACTGTAACTGCTCTCTCTCTCTCTCTAAATATAAAACAATGTTTGCTGTAACTGCTCTCCTATTATATATTCTCATTCATATGCATCCTTAAGATGTAAACCAGTATGTGCATTTCTTAAAACAGTTCATACAAATAACAGCACACAATGGATTACATGCAATAGCCTGTAACCAGCTCATAATCCTTATATCAGTGTCATCAAAATGACAAGTCCTTGTATCATTGTTCACAAAGACACTCTGACAGTATTTTCAGAAGTAATATGGATACGATTTTGATGTCAGTGATTGAAAATACACAAGACTGCACTTTATCTGTATGGCGTACATTTCAACAGTATGAACACGTCTCTCTAGACTGGATGAGACAGGATTCAGATATACTTTCTGGTGGTCTGTCAAAAAATTACAGTAGCTACAATGTCATGTGATATAATGACAGCCAGTGGCACAGATCCTCACCAAACCATCCATTCCAGCGTGATGAATATGATCCTCAACTGGATGGAACTGGAATAAATACTTTGACTGTTGCGATCATCCCAATCGGACTTATGATAGCTGCCTGAATTATAATAATGCTCTGTTCACTGTTGGACAGAGGAGAACTGATAACAAAGAAATGTTTCAAGGGTACCCCAAACAAGTGACGAACCTGGCTGGAACATGCTTGTTCAATGAACACTTGTCAGTGGTGTTGTCGATTACCTGAAAGTTTTCATCATCATTGTATGTGTGTTGTCTGCAGCAAGTTTCTGTATTTGGGTGAATATTTGCAGCAAGTGTGTTGTCAAACTGATCAAGATGTTTTGTTCATTTTTTCTGTTTGCATGTGTTTTCTTCAGTTGTGCGCGGTGATCTCTCTCAGCCACCGTAATATTTACTGTATAATGTAAAATGCAAGTAGACTGCAGTAACATAGCATTACATCAGTCTACAGTTTATGTAGTGAACAGTACATAGTGAACATTATCTGATTTCACACCTGTTCTGTCTACAAACACATCTCCCATCATTCGGCTCTTTTGACCCGTCTCGGCCTTAAGGTCATGACTGAGAGCATGATCTACAACAGTGGCTCTTATTTCCATCAGAAACATCTCAGTCTTGGCCTCTTCTTCCTCTTCCTCTGTTCTCCTCCGTACCCTTCCACCACACATCCTTACTCCTTCTTCTGTCTGTTGACTCTGTTTGTGTCCTTGTTGTTCATTCATGTTCAGAGTGTGTAACACTATGTTGTGCTCTGTCTGTGCCTCCCAAATGAGATGGCATCTGAGATATTTTAGAGAACTGTTGAACATTGCTTGAATTACATTCCCCTTCATTATTGAAATTCAAAATTCATCCCTGAAATTTAATAATTCAGGACAAAAAATGTATAGAAAATATGCTTGACAGTTTATGACTAGTTCAACCATTTTGCATTTAATGGCTTATGAAAATAAAAACTATTCGACACCTAGTATATTTTGATGAACATGACATAAGCAAGTGATAATGTAGGAAACATCTGACACTTGTACATCAAATGCATGAATGTACCAAAGCATTTGCAATTTGTTCAGGAGAATGAGAAACTGCATTTATGATGTGAACAAGAGACTATAATGTGGATGTTGTACAAGTAAGAATTTTAGTTGTGATTGGAGAAATGCACCAAAGTGAGAGAAACTGTTATATATAATATAAAATATAAAATTATGATATTATATATAATATTAATTATTATAAATATCAAATATAAATATAAATTATTATATTATATATAAAATATAAAGAGAATGTTTGCTGTAACTGCTCCTATCTATATAATATTATATTTTTTTCACATATCTTTATTTATTATGTGAACAAGAGACTATAATGTGGATGTTGAACAAGTAAGAATTTTAGTTAACTGTTAACTGCTCCTATCTATATAATATTATAATATATTTTTTTCACATATCTTCATTTATGATGTGAACAAGAGACTATAATGTGGATGTTGAACAAGTAAGAATTTTAGTTGTGATTGGAGAAATGCACCAAAGTGAGAGAAACTGTTATATATAATATAATATAAAATATAAAATTATTATATTATATATAATATTAATTATTATAAATATCATATATAAATATAAATTATTATATTATATATAAAATATAAAGAGAATGTTTGCTGTAACTGCTCCTATCTATATAATATTATAATATATTTTTTTCACATATCTTTATTATTTATTTTTTATGTTACTATTTGTGTACTGTACTTGTCTCTTGTCTCTGATACTAATGGAGGAACAGCAGAACGCAAAGTAGGAGAAAACACTTAAAGCAAATAAAATCACTCATAAAAGCAAGCGATTTTGAAGGTTTTCAAATCTTTTTGTTGCTTGTGTATTTTATTAAATAAACTCATATGTATAAATCATCATACTTGACGGATTAAAACAGTTGTCCCTCCGCTTTTGGGAGGAAATATGTATGTTTCATATTCACATGACGTAATGTCTGTCATCCCCGCGTCAAACTCGTTCGTACATTAATAAACTGTAGTTACAGTACGCGGATATAGTCTCCGTTAGGCGGGGGCGGGGCAGCGCGATCTTTACACACACATTGATGCGAGAGCAAAACTCCGAGGATTAAAAGTTAATAATACATGCCAATATAAAGCATGAGAGCTCCTGCAAATGAGTCTATTTTTATTTAAACACAAATTATTGTGAATATTTCTCAAATTAAATGTGGATTATATGTCAATTCATTCATATTCATGATAGTTTTTGCCTCCGCCATCTTTATTGGTGACGTGTTGGTCTCTGATTGGTCAGATCCCCAGTCCCGTGCTCGTAGTATCTTCCTGCGCTCTGATTGGTCAGAATCCCAAAAGTGTGTATCTTTCCGGAAGTGCAGTTCTCCTAGAGGGCGCTGTGTTATACACACTTTAGTGGGGGGGCATACACACTTTAAGTACACAAATCACATAAAAGTGAATTTTTGGGACAAATGAGATTTTAAGCCAGGAAACCATTTTAGAGCATGCTGAATGCCACTATATGGTCAAACAAATGAGGACATACAAAATGTCCCAAGTTTTTTTGGTGGTCCCCAGTTTACTGGTGTGTATCCTGGTGAATGTACCCAAAAGTGACATAAGTAGGTACACACACACACACACACACACACACACACACACACACACACCTGGATTGCTATCTTTGTGGGGACTCTCCATAGGGGTAGACATAATGATTTTTATACTGTACAAACTGTATATTCATCCTCTCACACCGGGATATTTAGATATATGCAAATCAATGATAATTGAGAGATGGACAAACAAATGTTCCCCAAAAGCCTGTTGTGTCATATTTGCTATTTACATTAACGTGAAAACAATGTAAAAATATATATTTTTATTTTTAACATAAAAAAGAGGCATGAAAAATCAAGTAAAGCCATGTTGCTTCATTCCAGAAAATGTTTATCTTACATTTACATTTATATAAAAAATATTAAAGAGTTGTGAGTAAAAAAGAGGTTACTTGAAAAAAAATTATGAACTACCAATCAGAGGACAGAAGGCATGAAGTAGATTGTGTATGACAGGTTTTTCAGCAAAGTTTTGGCGATATTTATCAATTATAGACCCTAGAAATTTGCATATGAATTATGATAAAGTAGGCTAATATATCTTCACAAATAGGCCTTATTCTTATTGTTCAACAGAATTTTACAAAGAATATTTGCTTTAAGTTATGAGAGAATAAATGTTTTTAAAATCCGGCTATAATGTTGTAATACGCATTGCCAAACAAGCATTCTGTTTTCAGCTGATTTATACCCCTAAACTGGCAACGTATCCTGTGGGATACAAACATTTACAGGCAGATTATGAAAAATGTATAAATTAAATTCATAAAATTTCAACATAAACGTAATAAGATAACGCACAACAACAAATTTTTAAACATGTAAGTCCCCTCCAAATATTGTAAATATGTGAAATATGTAAACTTTTATCAGACGGTGAGTAGATTTCCCACTACAGGGGCTCATGCTGTTTTTAAATACTGTCTGTAAAGTAAACAAAAAATTTATAAACAAAGTCAATATATCTAAATATTCACAACAAACACCCTTTCAACATGAAACCAAAAAATGAGACCTAAACTTTCCTTGACTAGCTCCACAGCCTCTCAAATGTTTGTATCCCACAGGATACGTTGCCAGTTTTAGGGTTAAAGGTACTACTTTGCCTTTTAACTCTAGAACATTGCACTTGAGCTGGACCATACAGTAAATGTCTATATCTACTTTTTTTTTTTTTTTTTTTTTTGGTAACACCTTAGAATACTGTTCAGTCACTGATAAATAACTAGACAAGAACAAATGAGTAATGCGATATTAGCATTTTAGTAATTACTATTTACTAACAAGAAACTCTGATTAATGAATTAACAGGATAGTTCACCCAAAAATGAAAATAATTCCATGATTTACTCACCCTCAAGCCATCCTAGGTGTATATGACTATCTTCTTTCAGACTAACACAATCAGAAATATATTTAAAAATATCCTTAGTCCTTTAGTGTTTCTTTGTGAATGGGGGGCTGTGTTTTAAAGCCAAAAATAATGCATCCATCCATAAAAAAAAAAGAATCCTTCTGAAGCAAAGCAATGCATTTTTGTAAGAAAAATATCCATATTTAAAACTTTATAAATGCAAATAACTAGCTTCCGACTGTAATCAGAATGAGTAATCCTCTGACGCGATGTATGGCGCAGAATGTAGGAGTATTGTAAGCTTAGATGCCTCTCGCGGTTCAAACAAATAAGGCTGTGCAACAAATTTAAGCTCCTCTTATCTTATATTGAAATACTCTGAAATTTCTCTTTGAAAATTATAATTTTAGACTTACAATCCGTGACTGGTGATTTGTTTTGCTCTATCCTCTGTGCCTCCGCATTTGTCATCATGTTGTGCATCAGGTCAAAGCATACTCGTCCCCCACAAATCGACATGCCGTTCTGCGTATGGTCGTCCGCCGAAAGCTAGTTATTTGAATTTATAAAGTTTCAATATGGAAATTTTTCTTACAAAAACGCATCGATTTGCTTCAGAATGCCTTTATTAACCCCCTGGAGTCATATGGATTACTTTTTTTATGGATGGATGCATTATTTTTTACTTCAAAACACGGCTCCGATTCACAACCATTTGAGGACTTTGTAGGACTAAGGATATTTTTAAATATATCTCTGATTGTGTTCGTCTGAAAGAAGATATTTATATACACCTAGGATGGCTTGAGGCTGAGTAAATCATGGGATAATTTTAATTTTTGGGTGATTTATCCCTTTAAGTAAAGTTCATGTATTTTTTAAAGTTATTTCCATAGTAAGAACTCTTTTTAAAAGTCTGCTTCACATAGGTTACCTGTGAAGATGCTTCACAAGGGTTAAGAGACTCACACTATGGTGTGTAGCATGAACGGCCTTTGATGGGAAGACAATGTTAGTTCAGACTTTTTTGGAATCACCTGTATTAGTCAAATATGTGGGGACAGCATAATAATAGCAAAATTATCACTGCTTACATCAATATTATAATATAAAGACATAAAGACTTTAGTATACAGACTAAAGTAAATCATTGAATTTAAGCTGAAATGCATATGTGACTTACAACAAAAAACATCAGTATATAGATATAAGTTAAAATATTCTGACAGTAGGTAGATTGTTAGGGCTCCCTAACAGAAAGTTTTCTTTCATCAAACTCCTAAAGATTGTGGTATTGTCATCTCTTTTTTTCACCCTGAAAGCCAACAACTTGAAACAAAAGAGCCAGCAACTTAAAATAAATTATCATTAGAACTTCACAGATTTTACACAGGAGAAAAACTGCAGCTTTATCCATAATTCATGGAGGCCTAAGCTTTAAAGCTCTTGATTCTATTTTGTACTTGTCATAATGAAAGGTTTCTATAGTACTTACATGTATAGTTTAACTGTGGTCCATAATTAATTAAATAATGTATTACCTTAGTAAATCTCACTGTAAAACAGCACATGTGCTTTTAGAACAGAGAATCTGTCTGAATTTTGGACATAACCAACTGATCTAAAACCTAACCCACCTGTGTTGAGATCAAATGCAAATGGTCTTTTCACAGACCATTGGTGAAGAGGTGTCATTGGTGAAGAGGGTGCAGAAGTAACCATTAAGGGTGCAGTCTTTGAGGCAGGGACTTGACTGGAGGTGGACATAAGGAGACTTAACAAGCTCTTTTTGACAGATTGAGAAGAACAGTCAGTGCTTAGGAGGGAGACCAACCCCTCTGACTCTTGGCTGCATTATTTTGGTTTTTGTGTGTTTCACATTTGAATGACAGGAAGGTGACAGGTCGCAAGAAATGTGCCGCAGCCAGGTGCAGTGCAGGAGAGCATCAATCAGCAGAATGGAGGCAAGAGCAAATTAGTTATGACAGGCGAATGGCTATATTTCAACAAAAACAAAAACCAAAAACTTAACTGCTCATATTGACAAACTATTTTTAGGCACCTTCATATTAGGCCATATTATGTTTTCTCAGGAAATGTAAATCAAGTTAGCGCTGGTCTAATGAAAAACCAAACTCGGTCAAGTCACTACTAAGTTAATATGTTAAGAAGTGTGCAAGAATATCTATAAATCTGGAAGCATCCTAAACTCTCAGCACTGCAGGTATCCAATAATACGTTCCCCTTCCAAGTTTTGTTTTGTGATACAAAGAGCGAAATTAAAATTAGACAATAGAACACATGTATTATCAAACCAGAGAATCAGTACCTATACAGCTGAAGAAGTGAACAAGGTATGAAGCTAGAAGTCAGAAAGACTGACAAAGACGAAAAAAAAAAGAAAAAAGACGAATCAGCGGGTGCACCTTCGTATGTCCAATAGGGCAGAGTCATCTAAAAGCGAGAAAGATAAGAGAAAGAGTGAGACAAGCACCAAAATATGTCTTCAGATGTAGCATTACATTATGTATTTTTTTCTAATGTGCAGTGTAATAGAGCAAGTTCAGATACAGTTTGGGTTTGTAGTTTTATTATTTTATTGGGTTGTATGGATACTGGTTAATTTACTACGTCCTTGGGTAGGTGCTGGTCAATAAAAAGTTTAACCAACACAATCTCTCTGTGCTATATCTCTGTCTCTCTCTGTTTCTTACCTTTGCTTCCCTAGAACACTCCAGCACATCTCACAGCTCACACCTGATCCTTTGCAAACAACATTCCTGATCAGCTCTTGAGTGCAACAAAGATCATATCATCCTGTTCATGAAATGCTGGTGCTGCTATCTCCACAAGCTTATTATTTGTGATAAGTAATTTGATTGTTCCAATGGACTCCATGTATTGACATTTTCTTCACATAAACATTCTTTCCTTTCCTTAGAAGAGGCTTTGAAGTCCCTCTTTGAGGTTCCACATCAAAGCCATGAAGAGAATACATGAAGAGGGTGGAGTACAGAGGGAGGTCTTTTACTAACCTCAAGCACAGAAACCATTCTGCTAAGATCAGCTGTTTATGTGTGTCATCATTACGCCAAAAATGTTTAAACAACATATATTGCTTAATTTATAGTGTTTTTTTGAAGTATTTGGACACATAAATATATACAAGAATAATGTACTTTTAAGAATAATTAAGACTTGATATTTGCATTGTTTTAGTTATAAAAATTAATAAAAGGATACATTCATTTACAATTATAAGGGCACAAACTCATTCAAAGGCAACAAATAATAACCAGACAACATGGAGGTTCTGGCTTTGAAAGATTGAAAGTCAATAACTTTCGATGGATAGCTGAAATGTTGTCAGGAAAATAGGTCTTAAAATGTTTCATGCCAGATGTTGTTTACTGTATCAGTGTTTGCTATCACCCATTTTGGCCATAATAGAGAGAGTCATTTCCTGTGCTGATGACTGGACTTTCAGACTTGTTTTTCCTCTCTATTCTGAAGGAAATCAATGTGGGCAGAGAGACTGCTAATTGTCCTGTGATATTAGATAAAATGGGAGGCATGAATATTTCATGGTTTTCATTTCTCTGTTGTCACCCCTGAGCACTTTCACACATCTTTTGCCATACATCCGGTGGAGTTGAGTATGCTTTTGTTTTCATTTAAAGCATATGCAGATATGCAGAACTGGACCCTGGGGCCCAATCGACACATTCTTCTACACCTGTTCGCACACATAGATATGTTGATCAGGTTCAGAATGACATGAATTAATTATGCCACAATTTTCATTTTTTGGGTGAACAATAAGCTGATTCAGATTAAAGGGCTGTTTACACGACACCGTTTTCAACAAAAACTGAAAACTTTATGCCTTTGACCATTCATTTACATGACAATGGCGTTTTGGGGGCCTGCAAATAGTAACTCAAAGTGCAAGCTTTTGAAATCGATCCCATTATCATCTCTGTGCAAACTACAAAAATGGATATTTGTGAAAATGCTGATGTCATGTGCATGTAACATGTTCATTATGTGTTCAGGGTATAGGCGTGTAGTGTTTCTTTACAAAGTAACATCGCCAACTACTGGCCTAGCAGCGTTTTTGGTCATTTCGCAGATCTGTGTGAACGGGATAATTTTGACAACATTGTTGTCTGAACGTGAAAAAAGCAAAGGAAAAACTTTTCCATCTTTAGTAAATCATTGTCCTGTAAACATACCCTATGATTTATAACTGGTTGATCAGCTAGACAACATGGTGGATCATCTTGGTGAAGTTGGTTAGGGCTAGTTGAGCAAAAGACAATGAAATAAAACAAAGTTCTAAAAACCAGTTTGAATTTTGCACATATATACTTTCCTTATTGATAAGGTCAAGTGCATATTTATACTATATTTATAACATAGTATATTTATATTATATACTGTAGTATATTTCTTCACCCTCATGTTGTTTTAGAACCATGTTGTTTTTTGATATTCTGATCCTTATACTATGTATGTTAGAGTTTTTTTTACGATTGCTTAAGCACAATTTTAAAAACAAGGCTCATTTTGTCAAAACACTACACACAATTCACAGATCCACACACACAAGTAGCAGAACACCTCAGTTCTTTTGCAAAATGAGACACTTCATTCAAAACTTTAAATTCATTTAACAAAACCCAACTTTGACACCGTATGGAACACACATGGTTCATACATTCTGATTCTGTTTGTTTCATTTACACACTGCTGTGCTCAATCTTAAACACTTATAACTTTTATACTTTTCTAATGATACAGTGTGTTTTTTTTTCCAGAGATATTGTTAGAATAAAGAACATGAATATACTGACAAAAAAACAAACAAAAAACAAGACCAGTACTGCTGTAACGAGGCGGGACTCAAGATTGGATCCATGTCCAAGCTTTATTACAGTTTTTTTTACGATTGCTTAAGCACAATTTTAAAAACAAGGCTCATTTTGTCAAAACACTACACACAATTCACAGATCCACACACACAAGTAGCAGAACACCTCAGTTCTTTTGCAAAATGAGACACTTCATTCAAAACTTTAAATTCATTTAACAAAACCCAACTTTGACACCGTATGGAACACACATGGTTCATACATTCTGATTCTGTTTGTTTCATTTACACACTGCTGTGCTCAATCTTAAACACTTATAACTTTTATACTTTTCTAATGATACAGTGTGTTTTTTTTTTCCAGAGATATTGTTAGAATAAAGAACATGAATATACTGACAAAAAAACAAACAAAAAACAAGACCAGTACTGCTGTAACGAGGCGGGACTCAAGATTGGATCCATGTCCAAGCTTTATTACAGTTTTTTTTACGATTGCTTAAGCACAATTTTAAAAACAAGGCTCATTTTGTCAAAACACTACACACAATTCACAGATCCACACACACTAGTAGCAGAACACCTCAGTTCTTTTACAAAATGAAACACTTCATTTAAAACTTTACATTAATTTAACAAAACCCAACTTTGACACTGTATGGAACACACATGGTTCATGCATTCTGATTCTGTTTGATTCATTTACACACTGCCGTGCTCAATCTTAAACACTTGTAACTTTTATACTTTTCTAATGATATAGTCTGGGTTTGATTTTTTTCAGAGATATTGTTAGAGTAATGCACATGAATATATTGACAAAAAAACACAAGATCTGCACATTGATCACCACATTGTAAAACCATTCAATACATCAATGCCTTTCCAAATGTTACATTTTGCACTGAAAATCAGAACATATTCTAAATAAAATATAATACATGAACAAAAACGTTTGTGGAGACAAAACAAAAGCATGATTTTAAATTACAGTTTTTTCCAATTGCTAACACACTAAAATGACATGCACAGCACAATTATTTAAACTGACACACAGAGAGCAAAACTTCTTCTCAAGTCTCCAAAAGTCTAAACACCTTTTCTGTTTTACACACATTTTGCATTTCAAAATAGCACTTTTTAAATTCACTAAATACAGTTCTCTGCATAAGACACAACAATCTGACATAAAGTCACATGTTTGCCATTTCAAAACACTGCCATTCAAAATGACACTACATGAGCTAATTGGCCAATTACATGTGCCACCTGGCCAAACACCTCAGTGGTTAATTGTTAACACTTCAATCAGGATGTAAGCACTATGAAAAGACCACAGGTGAGAACCTTTTTTTTTTTACAACAACAATGGAAGACATTGCAGAGAGAGGAAGAGGAAGAGGAAGAGGAAGAGGGAGGTTGAGAATAAGAGGGGGAGGAAGAGTGAAAGGTAACGGTAGAGCAGGTAGAGGAGTTCATGGCCAAAGAAGACAAACACTTTCAAATGAAATCAGAGCAACCTTAGTAGATCATGTCATCAACCATGGGTTGACAATGCGTGAGGCTGGACAGAGAGTGAAGCCAAACTTGAGCCGTTTTACTGTCGCCTCTGTCATCCGGACCTTTAGACTGGAGAACAGGTATGTAACCAAAATTTCATGTAGTACACATGTAGTATACCCCATGTCATAGTGTATCAGTTGGGTGACACCTGTTTACTTAGTGTATGACATCAGCCATTCATGAACTGTACAAGTTTCCTGTACAATGTACTCTACTGTGGGGGAAAATATTTAGGCTGCATTGTCCAAGCCCTATATATATTTTTATTTTATTTTTTCTAAAGGACTGAGAGACGACACCATGGTGGAGGAAGGGGCCAAATGTTCACCGGGGTACAGGAAGCTGCCATTGTAAACTTGGTTTTGGAAAATAATGAAATCCGATTACGAGAAATTCAAAGCCACATCATCCAAGACAACACCTTATTCAACAACATTCAACGAGTTAGTCTGTCCACATTGGCTCGCATTCTCAAGCGAAACCAAATCAGAATGAAACAACTTTATAAGGTGCCGTTTGAGAGAAACTCTCAAAGAAACAAAGAGTTCAGACAAGCATATGTGGATGTAAGTACTATATTGACTGCAGTACACTACACACAACATTGTTTCCCAGTGTACTGGATAACACCATATTGAGTGATTTTTGTTCTTTGTTTTCAGGGAGTACTGGAAATGGAAGCTCATGCAATCCCACATGAGTTCATCTTTATAGATGAGGCTGGGTTCAACCTAGCAAAGACCAGAAGAAGAGGGAGAAACCTCATTGGCCACAGAGCCATTATAGATGTTCCTGGCCAACGTGGTGGGAACATCACAATGTGCGCTGCCATCTCCAATATGCATGGTGTCCTCCACCGTCATGCCAAACTTGGACCATACAACACAGCCCATATTCTCACATTTCTGGACAGACTTCACAACATTCTCATACCACCAGAGCGTATGAATGATGCAGACCATCAAAGAAACCGGTACGTTGTAGTATGGGACAACGTGAGCTTTCATCGTGCAGCCCCAGTCCAAAACTGGTTTGCTGACCACCCAACATTTCTCGTGCAATACCTCCCACCATACTCACCATTTCTGAACCCCATAGAAGAATTCTTTTCGGCATGGCGGTGGAAGGTATACGACCGGCAGCCCTTTGTGCGCATGCCTCTTGTGCAGGCCATGGAAGAGGCATGTGATGAGATTGATGTGGGTGCAATTCAGGGATGGATAAGGCACTCAAGGCGCTTCTTCCCTCGATGTCTGGCAAGGGAAGATATTGCCTGTGATGTTGACGAAGCGTTGTGGCCAGACCCGGCTGTGCGGCAAGATGCTGCCTAATTATTATTTTTTTTTTTTTTTACTGTAATATATTTTTTTTTCAGAAATTTTCTTTTTCAGTTTACTTTTTTTGTAAGAATATTTTTGTTCAGTCCCATGTAAATAAATCTGCTGTGCTTATGTTGTACTGACTTGTTTACTGTAGTGAAGGAAAAAAAATAAAAATGTTGCAACAGCATGTGTGTGTATCTGCAAATATTTCTGTGCATGTGAACAATCTGATACATATTTTAGTATTATGGCAAAGCATACTAAAGATGGGGGTGCTTTTCATTATGCCCAACAGTGTGTAGGTGGTTAGGCAAAAATCTGGTAATATGAATGAAGTGTGTGCAATTTCATGCAAAAGTTTGATTTTGATAATGCTCTGTGTAGTTTCGGTTGCAGTGCTTCATTTTGCAGGATATATGAGGTATTTTGCAGTTTGGGTGTGTGGTTTTGTGAATTGTGTTAAGTGTTTTGATAAAACCAGACTAGTTTGAAAAATTGTGTGTTAGCAATTGGAAAAAACTGTAAAAAAAAAAAGAGAAAAAACACCTAAGCATCATCTCTGGCCTAGCTGGATCTGGCCATAGCACTTCCTCCACATCACAGGCGATGTCCTCTCATGCAAGACAGTGAGGGAAGAATCTTCTTGAATGGCGAATCCATCCTTGCACAGACCCTGCATGTCATGATCACCAGTGAGAGTGCCCTATCAGCCACTAGAGGGCACTCCATCCCGGACTCTCATTTCCACCTGTTACATGGACTACAATTCCCACACACACTCACCGGACTCATTATCCATTGTCATTACACACAGCTGTATTGTATCATGTCATTAGTGTCTGGCTGCGTCCGAAACCGCCTACTCAATGAGTAGGTACTTAATTTCAATAAGTACTTACTTAACGAGCGCTAAAAGAGTAGGTACTTAACAGCCAAATCTCGTTGAGTATGAATGAGATCCGAGAATAATCCGCCATGTTGACGTTATCATGTGACCTGCGACGTTATCGCAAGCGCAACAACTTTAAAGATATGAGTGACAGGTTTAATTCATCTATCTGTAAATATCTTGATATTGATCAAATTGCTTATTTTGTGGTCTTGTTGAAAACACAGCTGCCAGTAATTTTGTAATTGTAGTACAATTAATATATATTTGGGTTAATTTAAATTTCTTATATTTTTAACTACTGATGTGAGTTTATTTTTTGTTACAAAAACCAAAATTCGCGTGAATATATTGTTAATTTCTTTATTTTATATGCAAAAATGTCAATCCACAAGCAAAAGTGGCATAAATCTCATTTGTTTTCCTCTTTTTCTTGTTGAATTAGCTTTAGTTTCATCCCTCATGCTTATAAATTATAAACAAACAAATAACTTTTATGCATTATGATGTATTCAAAATATTTAATCTTGTCATGTTTTATGTCTGTGTATATAATCTCAACTATCATGTATACAAACCCATATTTTTTTGTTTTTTGTAATTATTATTGTTCATTGTTTAAGATACAACCATGGTATTTTCCCTGATCTTGTAATTGTAGATCCTGCAATAAAAATAAAGATATGAGTGACAGGTGCACTAACACCTCACAGCACCAGTAACTCAACCCTACCTAGAGCAGTTTTCCTCAGTGTTAGCAATGTCTGAAGCCAAAGAAGACATCAGCAGCTGCTCGAAGATCTAGCCTTTGGAGAAGACTGATTTTATACTCAAAAAATTTAAGTACAACTACTTAAAATTAAGATTACTCCAGAATGAATTGCTCTGCTAGCACATCCCAACACTTATACACAATAACAATGATAAATGCTGACCAAAACTTAATTATATAACTTTTCATTTTACTTCTTTAGTAAAACAAGCAAAATGTAATGTTTTGTCATATGACAGCTGTGCATGAACACACACTAGACAAATACAGCTGATGTGAATATATCTCAATTTACAGTCAATTCATGCATTAATTCATTGCTTAATAAAATATATACATTTACTGATAATAATATCATAATTAATAAAGAAAAGTGAAATAAAACAAGTAATAATGACAATAAATAAATACATATACAAATCAACAACACATGAAACAAAGCTTTATTCAAATGTTTTGATCTAACAATCAGGTATTTACAGTCCTGTTGTCATCTCAACACAGCTGTGCCAATTCTGCAGCTTTATTCTGATGAAGCAGCTGATGAACACCTTCATCATCATGTCCCTCACTGCTGCTCTTCTCAATGGGGATAGTGTTGATCCAGAGGATGAGGAAAATGATGATGATGGACCCCTAAACCCCTCAACCTTGAAGCAGGAGTGGGAGAAGATGTGCGGGACAATCTGCTGCTGCAAACATTCATGTGTTCTCCATCAGCAGATTAAAACATTTTACAATTAATTCATGTCAGCATTCTGTTTCTTGACATATTTCCTTTCATATTTTTACAATTACTTGCTAATTTTTGTTGTAGCTTCATTACATTTGTGGTGTGGTGGGCTTAACCACTGAGCTGGTCAGCAGAAGGTTTGCTGGTTTGATCTGTGCAGCGTCTCCTCCAGTGTGCCCTTGATTGAGTCACTTGAAAGGAGGAGTGATGGAAGGTCTAGTCCATGACACTGAACCATTCCCAGGATCTGCTGTGGCTCTCCATCCTCAGTGCTCACACCAGTCTGAGGACATTCACATCCTACAATAATGCACAAATACAAAAGCAGCCATTTTAACAGCACAGTGTCATTTGATTTCTGTTTTAGAAATAACAAAATGATCTTACTTTATATTTTGTTTCAGGCTTTCCTCTTTATTTCTAACAAATGCCGTCGTCAGCTTTCCTTGCAGGTCCTGCTCCACAAAAGCTCTGCAGCAAACATACAGACATCAAGAGCCAGAAAAGTGCTGTAATAAGTCTGTTTAAATTCCAATAATTAAAATAAAATAGACTTTAGATTTAAATAGACTTTGTATTCATTTCTGTAGTATCCTCACCCAAAGCTTTTGATGGCATCATTCCTCTACCTGATAAACACACGTGATCATCTGTCTCTGTAACATCAGACAAGTTTCCTGAGATTTATGTGCTCAAATCTACATTCACATGTTGATGTGTTAACTCACTTCTTATCCAACACAAATGTTCCTTAATTTATTAACAGTACTAATGGACAAATAAAATAGATTAAAAGTATGTGTAGTTACTGTAAATTTATTTATTTACATTATTTTCATTCATGTAATTTAAGCAGTGTTGACAACAGTGAATAACAGCACAAACACATCACTCATAATACATAATCCATCACTCATAAGTCATAATACTTAAAGATGTTCCTGTCAGAGGTTAAATAAACATTTAATAAGCATCTTTAAGAAGTATATGGTTTAGAATATGTAATTCCAATTCGGAGAATTAAGTTATGTGTGTTTACTAGAGATCCCGTTATCTACATAATAGATAATAAATAGTGTGTTACAGTAATGTCACAACTATAGTGTCTAGCATCTTCACACATTCAGCAGTTTACTCTACAGTAGTTCAACAAATGTGTTTTTGGTTTTCAATACATTTAACAGCATCCACGTCGCTTTTCTCAAGTGTTTGATTATGACGTATCCTCTCCCGTGGCCTCCTGGGATAGAAAAGTATCTATCGAGGAATACTTCAGAATCTGGGCGGAAGTAGTAGGCCATCCGGGAACTCCTCGACTACTCATTTATGATTACTGAGGTTTCTGACATACTTAATTGCTCGCTTACTGCTTTTCCCCTATTATATAGTAGGTAAGTAGGCGGTTTCGGACGCACTTTAAGTAGGCGCACGGCCGAATCTTGCGAGAATTATTACGTCACCTAGGTAATTTTCGCCTACTCTTTTTGCTTCTGACATACTTAATCGCTTGCCTACTGCTTTTCCCCTACTAAATAGTAGAGAAGTAGGCGGTTTCGGACGCAGCCTCTGTCTATTTATAGTGAGCTGTTTCTGTCTTTGGTTGTGGTTCGTTGTTTTAAAGGGCACCTATTATGCAAAATTCACTTTTACATGCTGTTTGACCATAAATGTGTGTTGGCAGTGTGTGAGCAAAACCACCCTAGAATGAGAAAAATCCACCCAGTGGTTTTTTTACAATCTCTATAATTCATAAGCACTGTCTCAGAACGCCCTGTTCTAAGATTGCTCTCACTGTGACGTAGAATTGCGCTAAGCCCCACCCACGTGGTTTGATTGACAATCTGGTTTTGGCATAGACCCCGCCGTCAGTGATCTGTCAACCATCCTCCATTGTTTCAACGACAGCCGGTAATGTCTCCTAAGAAACATAGGTGTTCTGTTGTGGGATGTAATAATGAACATAGTAGTTTTCACTTACTTCCGACATCAGAGCCACTGAAAATGCAGTGGATGGATTTTATTTACGAAGGAAAGGCGCCACTCAAAATCCCAAAAAATACGTTTATGTTTGCGCGAATCATTTTTTGACTGACTGTTTTGAGAACGAGGGTCAATTCAAAGCAGGTCTTGCTTCAAAGTTAATCCTCAAGTGTGGATCGTTGCCTACTGTTCGCGATCCAACGTCACCTCCAGAAGAAGTAAGTGTATTTAATGTTTTTTTGAGCAAATAGTCATTTCAGTCGATGTCAGCCAATTCAATAACAAATGCGTCTAAAGTTGTTGTCATCGTCGTAGAATGTCTGTGTATATAATTTAATCACAGTGTGTGTGTGTGTGTGTGTGTTTGTGTGTGTGTTGCACATTCATAATTGCAAAAGGGGCGCAATTAAAACTCTATAAGTACATAAATGTATCAAATAACCATTCAGAGACATCCTGCTCCATTCTCAATTGTTTTCTTCTGCCGGAGTCTCTTCATCATCTGGATCTGATTCCGGTTCAAACATGTACAGCTGAATGCCATTCAAAACAGCGGGTCTCTCATTCTCAGCCATTCTGCTTCTACCGACTGTTTACGCCCTCATCCAAAGGCAGGGCGGGGATATGCAGCTCATTTATATTTAAAGTGGTACACACCAAAACAGCTCTTTTTAAAACAGGCCCCAAAAATGACATTTTCAAATGGTTATAATAAATTAACTGTGGGGTATTTTGTGCTGAAACTTCACAAATACATTCTGGGGACACCGAAGACCAATATTACATCTTGTAATAAAAAGCATAATCTTCTGATTCCCCAGTCTGTTTTGGGTTTTCTTTGTGTTATTTTGTACCTGTTTGTTTGGACTGATTTCATGGACTTTGACCCTTGCCTGCTCTGTGAATTACGTTTTTGGATTACCCCTTTAATAAATCTCTGCTGCACTTGGATCTACCTTTTGTCTTTGTGTGTACCGTGACAGAACAAACCACCACTATGCAAGGATCCAGCGGCAGGAGACTCTGGTCATCAGTGGGGGCTGAGGAGGCTCAGGCCCTGTTGTCAACTCTTCGTCAGAGGAGAATTGGAGTGCGGGCATTTGTCCAGAAGTTCTGGTCACGGGCGGAGGGGTATAGTCTCTCTGATGCGGTCCTCAAGGACACAGTTAATAACTGTCTGAATGATCCTCTGCCGCAGTGTGAGATGGAGCTGGTGGGGAGGTTACATTTTTGGAATTTCGCCAGTTACCTGTATCTGCGTAGGGATGGGCAGATTCAGAGACCTCCAGTACCCGCTCCAGCCCGTGACTCCGCTCCAGTCCGTAAGCCCGCTCCAGCCCTTGAGTCCATTCCAGAGCCCGCTCCAGCCAGTGAGTCCACTCCAGAGCCCGCTCCAGCCAGTGAGTCCACTCCAGAGCCCGCTGCTGCCCGTGTGTCCTTTCCAAGGCCTGCTCCAGCCCATGAGGGTGTTCCAGCCCGTGAATCTGCTCCAGAGGCCTCAGAGGAGGTTGGCACTGAGTCTCCACTTCACACTCGTAAGAGGAGGAGGAGGAAGGCTTTAGTTATCCCTCGAGGCCTGAGGGCCCTCCCAGAGCCCGCTACAGCCTGTGAGTCCACTCCAGAGCCCGCTCCAGCCCGTGAGTCCACACCAGAGCCCTCGCCAGCCCGTGATTCCACTCCAGCTCTGCATGCTCTCCATGTCAGTCCGGAAATGGCCCAGAAGGTGGTTTTAACCTTTTATGTCTTGGCGGTCTTGCGTGCCTGGAGGATGCACACTGGTGTTGTTGACTCTGGATCAGGCGGCCAGTTCAAGGTCGCTGCCATCCATAAACAGCCCAATGCCGTCCCGGAGCAGCCCCAGGCCAAGCCCGCTGCCGCTGCCGTCCCGGAGCAGCCCCAGGCAGAGCCCGCTGCCGTCCCGGAGCAGCCCCGGGCCGTGCCCGCTGCCGTCCCAGAGCAGCCAAAGCCTGCTACCACTGCCATCCCGGAGCAGCCCCAAGCCGAGCCCGCTGCCGTCACCGAGCTTTCCACTCTCCCTGATACGGCCACAGATGTCGTCACCGAGCTTTACGCTCTCCCTGATACGGCCACGGAGGTCGTCACAGAGCTGCCCGCTCTCCCTGATACGGCCACGGAGACCGTCACCGAGCTGCCCGCTCTCCCTGATACGGCCACGGAGACCGTCACCGAGCTGCCCGCTCTCCCTGATATGGCCACGGAGCACCCTTGGCCAGCCTTGACGCCGCCGTCCAGGTCTTCTGCCCTGCTGCCGCCATCCAAGCCTTCTGCCCTGCCGCCTCTGCCCAGGCTACCTGAACCGTTGAGGCCCGCCTGGTCAGTTCCTCCAGCGTCACCCTGGCATTCAGCCAGGACTCCAGAACCGCTGGAACCAGCCTGGTCAGTTCCTCCAGCGCCACCCTGGCACTCAGCCAGGACTCTAGAACCGCTGG
Organism: Chanodichthys erythropterus; assembly: GCF_024489055.1. Lineage (NCBI taxonomy): Eukaryota > Metazoa > Chordata > Actinopteri > Cypriniformes > Xenocyprididae > Chanodichthys > Chanodichthys erythropterus. The sequence goes on along the minus strand of NC_090224.1, from coordinate 26,238,978 downwards.
AACCAGCCTGGTCAGTTCCTCCAGCACCGCCCTGGCTATCAGTTGGGGACCCTGGATCTGGCCCGCCATCCCTCCCCCTGATCCTCCTCCTGTCCACCTCCCTCGTGAGTTTTTGTGTTTTTGTTTTGTTTTGTCTGGTGGAGCGTCTGGTAGCCGCTCCTTTGAGGGGGGGTAATGTCATGATCACCAGTGAGAGTGCCCTATCAGCCACTAGAGGGCACTCCATCCCGGACTCTCATTTCCAACTGTTACATGGACTACAATTCCCACACACACTCACCGGACTCATTTTCCATTGTCATTACACCCAGCTGTATTGTATCATGTCATTAGTGTCTGTCTATTTATAGTGAGCTGTTTCTGTCTTTGGTTGTGGTTCATTTTTTTAATGTCATGCGTCTTCTGATTCCCCAGTCTTTTTTGGGTTTTCTTTGTGTTATTTTGTACCTGTTTGTTTGGACTGATTTCTTGGACTTTGACCCTTGCCTGCTCTGTGAATTACTGCTGCACTTGGATCTACCTTTTGTCTTCCTGTGTACCGTGACACTGCATCAATTAGGTAAGGCTTTCTCCATGGCTTGAATGAGGCATATCTGGAGATTGTAAACCAATAACCAGAGCAGATAGGTGGAAATTTATATTGTCCCATATGACAATGTATCTCATCTGCTCTGCATCCATGTGATCTTCTGCTGTGACGATTTTGTGTAGTCTTTCTAAAATGTGAATATGTGTGCCGGGTTGTAAGGGCCTAAGTTGGCATGCTGGTGGAGGACACCATTCTACATGATTGCAACATACATTGTGATGTTACCACCACATTAGGTCTGTGGCCAATGATGTTTCTCCCTCTCCCTCTTACTGCAACATTGCCTTCCATTTTGTTGAAGACACACAAACTCACCTTTTGCCTTTTTATAGTACTTGCACCTGATTGTTGAATTTACAGTTACAGTTTTTTCCCGTTTTTGTAAAAACACATTTTACAAAACTTCGCTCATTGTGCCAAAACTCTACACACAAGTAAACGTGACACAACACTGGGAAATATACCATTCACATCTCTGTCAAATTGAAACTCTACTATCAAAACCTAAACTCTGCTATCAAAACCTAACATTCCTTTGTCAAAATGTCACTCTGATGACAAAATGACACACACTTGCATCATATGAATACACTTTCAGATCAGCAGCAACACACTAGTCTACTTTATATAAAACACTGCACTCTTTAATTTTCTGTTTTTATTCAGTTCATCAGTTAGCATTCTGTGAGGCTCAATGCAACACTTACAGTTTTTGTTCTGTTTTTTTTTTTTTTTTCCAACAAAGTTTTTCACAACAACCAAAAATGAAAGTACTGAAAGGTTACAAATGACATCAACTCAATACTGCACATCACAGTACTATACTTTACAGTACAGTATAGTAAATGCAGTAACGCAAAAATAGTTTTTTTCGATTGCTAAACGACAGTGAGCACAACTGGAGCTACATGTGCAAAACTCTAACTACAGTCTGCACTACCAACAGTCACCTGAGTTAAACAGTTAACACATGGCTCAAAACAGGCTCAGTGCAGCCAAACACTATGCACATCCTTCACTGAGATAACACACACTGTCACTCAGAACACACTGAGAGTAAAAACACTAGCATCAAACACCAACACAGAAAATACAAACTTTTCATCTTTACATTTTGAAGAATTTCAGTGACTTCATACAAAGTAATATTTTCTTCAAAGAAAAGAGTGACATTCTTTCACATGATTTATTTAAATTTTTAGAACATAATTCTTTAAGGTAAATAAAAATTAGCAGTTTGCTTCAATAGTCTGTAGTAATTTACAGAATTACAGTAATGAGTTATATATATATATATATATATATATATATATATATATATATATATATATATATATATATATATATATATGTGTGTGTGTGTGTGTGTGTGTGTGTGTGTGTGTGTGTGTGTGTGTGTGTGTGTGTTCACTAACAAGTCTAAAACAAGACACCTGCTTAGCCTTTCAGCTGAAATTGCAATGTTTGAAAGGCACAAGGATGAAATCTATTCTGTTTTGAATGTGTGGTTCACAGTTTTGATAGCAGTGTGTTAGCATTTGAACAAAGTGCTGTAAATCCACAGTGTTGTGCAGGTTGTGGTTAAAGTCATGGGATAAGTGTGTAGAGTTTTGAAAACTGTGTTCAAGCAATGGAAAACGAACTAGAGTTTTCTCCACATGAACTGCTGCTGTGCAGACTGTAGTTAGAGTTTTGCACATGTGACTCCAGTTGTGCCCACTGTCATTTAGCAATCGAAAAAAAACTGTAAATTTTTAGAACATAATTCTTTAAGGTAAATGAAAATTAGCAGTTTGCTTCAATAGTCTGTAGTAATTTACGGAATTACAGTAATGAGTTTGAATGAAATTGCAATGTTTGAAAGGCACAAGGCTGAAATCTATTCTGTTTTGAATGTGTGGTTCACAGTTTTGACAGCAGTGTGTAAGCATTTGAACAAAGTGCTGTAAATCCACAGTGTTGTGCAGGTTGTGGTTAAAGTCATGGGATAAGTGTGTAGAGTTTTGAAAACTGTGTTCAAGCAATGAAAAACGAACTAGAGTTTGGTCCACATGAACTGCTGCTGTGCAGACCGTAGTTAGAGTTTTGCACATGTGACTCCAGTTGTGCCCACTGTCGTTTAGCAATCGAAAAAAAAAAAAAAAAAAAAAAAAAAATACACTACTGTAAATACAGAAAAACAGGCAAATTGTGCGTGGGTGGGAGAGAGAATTATAGGCTACGTTATGTCAAAATGACACCCCTCCCTCCGGACTGGACACCTGTTTGGACACCTGTTTTGGCCACCTGTTTTTGTCCTCCCCCCACTACCCCACTCCCCCTCCCTATTACCCCTACTAAGGAATTTATGACTGTGTTTTGGACTTTGTCTGTTTTTGAAGTGAAAATGTTTGAAAACGATCAAAAAGTATTCAAAAATGATGCTTAAAACTTTAAAACGTAAAACAGTGTATCGTGACGACAGACATGTTTTTAAAGGGATGGTTTTATTAAAGAAAGTTAGTTCACATATTTAAATGATTTTTAAAAAAAGACATTAATGAATTGTACAGACACAAAGGCAATTTAAAATGTTGTTAGATTTTCTGAAACAAAAGTATAAAACAAGTGCACTAAGTAACATTAAGCACATTAAGTATATCAAGCAATAGTTGTTAAAATACAAATGGGTTTTTCAAGCAAAAACATTTCTAACATTTGTTGTTAAAGTTTTTTAACAATAAATAATTCTTACTGCTCTGTGAAACACGTCCTATCTCATCCCTGGCAAATTCAGAATGAAGTCAAAATGGGCCGTGAAAATGCCCCGAGTCTCCGCCCCTAACACGCCTCCAAACATCGACGTCATCCGCCCCTAACACTCCCACCTCAATGCCAAAAGATAGAATGTATATTTAAAAAGGACATTAATTAATTAATTAAACAGAAGATTTTAACAAAAGTATCAAACAAACGCATTATCATTAAGTATATTAAATAGTGTTGTTAAAAGACAAATGACTTTTAAAAAGCAAAAAACATTTCTAACAATAAATATTTCTTACTGCTCTGTGAAACAGGTCCTTCCTCTGCGTCGCCAGATACAGAATGAAAGCAGAACGGCCTGTGAAGACGCACCAGAGTCTCCGCCCCTAACACGCCTCCAAACATCGACGTCATCCGCCCCTAACACACCCACCTCAATGCCAGAGCGATAGATTGCGCATGTGTCTTTCTTGCGGAGGGGATGTTTAAAAACGGTTAAGCGGTGTGTATAAATGTAAGATACGAGACTTGTGATTTTACGTAAACAGAATACTAATCTGTAACAATGGCTGAAGCATCTCTACCTAAAACTCCTGAGAGAAGCATTTGATGATGCAATGGGAGATCTGTCTCTTGCACCAAGGAAACCTTTCAGAGGACCGTGTTTGTCCAAATTTCTGCATAACAATGAGGGCCGAGTCAGATATGACTTTCATTTGTTGGGCAATCGCGTGTGTAAGTACGACTTCAACAAGATTAGCCGCAAGGTCAAATTAATCAATGTGGATAATGACGAGAGATTTACAACGAACTCAACAGACGACCCCGATCTGCTTTTCACAGAGAAGGATTGGATTCTGTTTTACACACAAGTGTGGCGCGATCTGAAAGAAGGATGCGACGAACTGTTGTTCATCGTTGAATGGAAAGGAGTAACCATGGGGACAAGATACAGGTTACTCGGAGATCATGTCAACAAATATGCAGATGATTATGTTTATATCCTCTGCAGTGATTTTGGAAAGGGGCTGCCTGAATGTTCATGGCCTATATCAGAGGCCGATCACCTGAAATACTATGACCTTAAATTCATGTTCCAGTGAAAAGATATACCTGTGTTGGAGGACATTTTTGCTAAAATAGACCAATTGTTTACAGTTTTTTACAGATGCTAGGACACATTTCTCAATACTTAGGTCACTTTTGCAAAACTCTTCACACAGTGAGCACAACAGCAGTCTATGTGGGCTAAACTAAGGATCAATTATCATTGCTTTGGCACAAAATGCATTCAATGACTACATCTCTCAAATTTCACAAATTCTTTTCTCTCTCAGACATAACAACTGCCAAAACTCTTTGTATGTACATGCCAATTTGCACATGCTTACATACTGTTTTCAAAACTGTTAAACTTATGTTCAAACAATAACATAATACAAAACTGAATAAGACAGCAATTTGCTACATTCCTACAGTAATATTTTAATGAAATATATTTTAAATCTTAAAATTAAATGCTATAAAAACGACTGAATTGTATCTGTATCAGTGGATGGTGTGTATACAAATTCTTGTATTTTGGAATTACTCAGTGCAAAAAAAATAAAAAAATAAATAAACAACATAAAATATTGACGAATTCTGCATCATGTCTGATTCATTCCAGTAACATATATTGCAGTGAATTATAAACAGAGATGTGTCCTTGTTTTACACAAGAAAACATTGTATAATGCTACATGTTGTTAGTGTTTTTTAGGTCATTGTTTTGTGGGTGACAAAGTGTGTTTGTCGGCTGTCAACCTTTGCTAGTGTTCTGGAAGAACGAGTTGATTTGAGACCTGAATAAAGTGTTTTGGTAGTTGTAGTGCTTTTTGAATGTGAAATGAACTGCTTTGCCAAGCTGAAAGTTGTGTAGGAGAACTGTGTGAAGAGTTTTGCAAAAGTGACCTAAGTATTGAGAAATGTGTCCTAGCGTCTGTAAAAAACTGTAAGTGTGGAAAGGTATAACGTTATCAAAGTAAAACTGTTTCACCCTGAATGGTTCGTACCTACCAGACGTGGCGTTCAGAGTTTAGCTCCGCCTACATTTTACAACCAATCTCAAGAGAGCGCACCTGCTACTTCACCTCTTAGCCCCCTGGCTGGACCGTCACCAACATCGGTTAGCGGACGTCATCAGAGACCTGACTTCTGGCTAAGCAAGCTCTGTACCGAACTGAGTTATCATAACCTGTCTTTCCTCGCAAACTACGGAGCTACTGGACACATCTCTCCCCCCACTGCTGAGTCTGACATAACCCTTGATGAATCAGACGGTTGTTTGGGAATTGAAGGGATTAAACTTATTAAAGCGGTGATTGTTGTACTCCTGGAACATCTGATTGACAAAAAACTTAAGACGGAATGCGACGGATGCGCTGTGGACCATCCATCGCAGACAAGACATTCATGTCTGTATGAACCCTCTGCTTATTATTTTTACAGTGTTTTTAACGAAATAACTAAAACTCTGTTCATACCTAAATTAAAAAACATTCTGGCACGTGCGTTGAAAGCGTTCGGTTTAACACCACATCTACAGAGAATTCAAGGATCTGCTGAGACTGTTTTGTGCGAACTCAGGAATGAAATGTACATACAGGAACAACTGGCCTCTCTGAGACAGAAACTTGTGGACGAGACTTGTGAGCAGATTGTTTATGACGCAATTGACGCCTGTAAAATTGCCGCACCTGCTTCTGCACCTGAGACCGAGTCGCTGTGAGATGGGGAACCTCTGCTGCTGTTCTACATGGTTGATTAAACACTTCTTTAAACAACGTATGAAATGGCAAATATCCAATTTACTGCACAAAGTGATTGATGACACAACATGTAACGATACAGATGATAAACGTTTAACGCAATTAAAGAATCAGATGTGTATAGTGAGAAGATTATCGGACGAATGGAATAATATAACAAACATGTCTATTGCTTCTGGTTGTGATCCTTGTATTATTATCAAACATATTCTCGAGATGATGCCTGAAAATACTGAATCGCTTAAGATAGGTAACATACTATGTATCTGTACTTATGTAACCGACGTATGTTCTGAACTAATGTCAAGAAATGAGCCTGTTGATGTTTGTAAAATTATTAACAAATCGGCTGAATACATAGTGGATAAAAATTTTGTAACGTGTATGAAATTTCTGTGTTTTCTGGACGACATGTAATTTTTGTGTGAAATGTACCCTATTCCCCCTACATGCTTTGAAAATAAAAACGCTGTTTGATGTAAACGTCTGGTCATTATTTTGTGGAAAGAGACAGGACAGCATGAGCGAATTCATGAAGAAAATATATTACGACCCAACAAATCCAGGTGCTTTGGGTGGCAAAAGCAGATTAAAGCAAGCAGTACTACATGAATCATTTAAAATAGAAAAAATTCTAGACAAGAAACGCCGCGGAAAGTCTATGATTGTACTTGTTAAATGGTGGGGGTGGCCTTCAAAATTTAACAGCTGGGTGCCTGAAAAACAGTTGGTGGACTTACAGAGACCCTTAAAGACGTAGATAACTTATGGCACGTATCATTTATGCTACAGTATCATCATGGAAGAGGAGGGATTTTACATTACGCTACCTTGCAACGCCTCGAGGGTCGTATATCCCGAAAACAGTATCTCTAATTACAGAACGAGACTATCTAGGTCAATTAATTTAAAGGGATTATGGGAGGTTGCTCTGGTTCAATTTGACTACCCTAGTTCGTGGTACGCTTTCTATCAGGAGGACGCAGCCTTCATTATCAACTGTGACCAAAGTTTACTGAAAAGCGAAGAAGAACATTATAATGCTAAAGAAGACATTAATATACATATTGATCATAATTTTAAAACCATACCAGTGTTACGCAATACCTTAAAGGAGGGGTATTACGAGGACGTGCCCTTTTTACTCAGAGAAATAAATGCGTCCCTCCCCCCACATGTATATCTTGGTTACGATCATATAAAGAATAAGGTATTTCTAAAAGCTCCTCAGAATGTCTCATTGACGTTTTACAGCCAGCTGGCTATTATTCTCTGCCTCAAACCAGGTGTTTCTATAGAGACTGCGAAGAGTCTCCGTGAGAATCGAGAAGACAGTAGACAGTAGTCTACGCTCCATTTCAAGCTGATATAAGAGCAGGGTTTCACACCTGTTTCGTTTATACAGATATAATAGAGTACCAATCAGTGAGTGATGCTTATGTGCCCTTATTAAGCACGGTACATTTAGACTGTGAGTGTGAGCCTAACAAGAGCGTCAGTGTTCGGTACAACAAGCCGCACTACGTGCGCATAAATAAAAGCAGTATCACAGAAGTTACCATAGAGGTAAAAGACGACCAAAACAAGAACATTCGGTTCACCTACGGAAAGGTAACGGTTAAACTACACTTTAGGCCCGTGAAGCAGCATCAGTTTTAAATGGCGTACCTCGCTCAGTACAAAATGGATCCTGAAAGTTATAAAGCATACTATCAGAACCAGGCTGGGAACGGTCTGCCGGGTTATATGGGTAGCGGTGTAATGTACGGAGCAGGATTTGCAGGAATTGGTGACGTTTTTAAAAATCTATTTAGAATGGCTCTGCCATTCTTAAAAAGAGGTTTCAGTATAGCTAAACCTCATCTAAAAGCAGCAGCAAAAAATATAGTCAGTGACGTCGTCACCACAGCTCTGACAAAATCGTATAATACTGATAACAAAGGACAGAACGGTAATGGATTAATGGTTATGACGCGTAAAAGATTCAAGCCCCCAGGGACCAGGATGAGAAGGGGGAGTGGCCAGCGTGTTAAGAAGTCCAGACGGCCTGGTAAAAAACGTTCATTTGCAAGACGGACACAAAGGAGTCGTGTGAAACGGGTGAAAAAAACTACTAAACTTAAAAGATCTCTGAACACTATTTTTTAAAAATGTCTTTATTGCATTGTAGGTCAGAAGAATGTGTTAAATCGGAGTTGGATCTATTCGCTCTGCCTTTAACACAAAATGCGATTGAAAAACATAACTACGTTGAAATTCTCCCATTATCGGCTATTACGGATACATCACCATTAGAATTTTTTATCGCAGGGACGGGTGAAGATTATCTTGATCTGAATAATACGCTCCTATACACACGCGTCAAGATAACAAATCTTAAGGCGACGTGCGCCTTAAAATGACCCGTGGAAAAAAATGAATTTTGTCTGGAAGCACGCTTCAGAGAACCCCTCAGACATACCATAACTATTATAGCTTATGCTATTTATGATTCTGTTATTGAAATTTCTAACCGGAGACAAGTGCTTGCGGACTACTATTATTGAAAATGAATACGGTGCAGTTGACGAGAATAATAGACAAGATGGTATGTAACACTAATTTCTTAGGAGTTCTACCGTGCGATCATATCCCCAAAACACAGATAAAGGATTTACCCATATTTTTTATAGCGAACACAGATCCATCACACAGACCGGGTATGCATTGGATCGCCATTTACGTAGCCAGAGATGATGTAAGCTATTTTTTCGACAGCTTCGGAAATAGGCCAGACTCTATTCGTTTCCCTCCAGCCTTCCAAGATTTCCTAAAAAACAATTCCTCCTGTATCCTGCATTCTAACAAGCAAGTGCAGAATGACTTTGCAGACACCTGCGGACAACATTGTGTGTTTTTTCTGTATCATATATTAAAAGGATATGATTATGATGATATTATGAAAATGTATTATGACGATTTATTTAAAAATGACAAAATGGTTTCTCTCTTTGTGAAAAAATTGAAACCGGTTATCTGTAGTGATAAGACCTTTAAATGTATACAGTGCGTGCAGGCTGGACATATACTTCAATCTTATTAATTGATGTTTGTGTAAATGAATAATGGTAAAAAATGTATCATAATGTGTATGTGTGATAAATAAAAGAAATCGTAAAACAAATCTTTTTCTCACGTTCCTTTATTAACGTAAATCACATACATTTAAATAAACATCCATATACATCTAAATAAACACACACACACACACAAACACACACACACACACACACACATACATTTAATTAATCATTCACATACATTTAAATAAGCATACATAAACATTTAAATAAACATTTATAACGGGGCTAAAAACTCAACCATTGACTTGCATCCAGCGCCGGTGAATTAAACACATTATCGCCTGAAATGTTCGACGGTTGGTTATACGACCACTTTTGCATCCAACGTTTCTTCAGGGACATTTTTGGTGTGACACCCGTGTCTCTTGTAGGTGCTCCTCTTTTAATAGATTCGATTGTTCGTCTAATGTGATGATTGCTTATTGTCGAGAAAGGGATATTTAAATTTGCAAATGCCTCCAGAAATTCGTGCCACGCCTCTAGTCTGCGATCATCACGAATATGGTGAGGCTGTGTTATATGTTTCAGTAGATCTAACATATGCGATCCTTCAATCGTTTTTCCTTTAAAAACAAATTCTCCAGAGTCTGTCCATGAAGACAACTGCTTGGCTTTGGACATTTTATCCATGATGTATTTGATATTTTTTAGACTCCTCTGCGGTACATTGCTTAACACTTCATTTACGACCTCGTCCCCAGCTACGTCACCATCATTAAGGATGACAGCCGTTTCAGTATGCATTGCCTCATCAGAGAGCTCGTGCTGGGGTAATTTAAGGGTTAAGATATTGCTTTCCATGTCACCATGCTTCACTAAATTTAAAAACCTCTGTAAAGCATTAGTATAAAGCTTAGCTTTTTCGTGTGAATTCAGATCGTCCCTCTTTAATATATTCCGTATAGTGTTATCCAAGCTATCTTCCACAACATTGTGAATAGACTCACGGGGCTGCCCCATCCTCAATTTATCCATCTGCTGTTTAGACACTACATACATTTTTTCAGCATGGTCCATACTTATTGTCTAGATGTTATCAAACTAGAAATAAATGGAATGGCAACGCTTAAGAGGGGTAGAAGAAATCCACCTCTTTGATTAATCATGCGCCTTTTTCTCTTGACATCAATTTTTTTATTAGCTACGTATTTAATTTTGTTTTTTCTCTTTTTTAATCTTCTGTGCTGACTAGGTGTTAATGGTATTATGCCGTGAAGAATATTAAGAGCTACCTCACACAGCGAAAGAACAAATCCGTCAGAAGCTGATTGTAAAATAAGACGTCTCTGTTTCGGACTCGCTTTATATAGAGCTTTTAACAGAGGTAGGTTTCTGGATAGTCTCAAACTCATAACGTCTCACCGTTTCCTTTTCTGCACGTACACTACAGGACACTCCGACAGTAAATCCGTTCAGAGGCGAAATTTCTCAGGTGTATCCGTTTTATAGTCTATTAGTAAATATCCATAAGGACATCCTGTAGCATCTTTGTACGCATCTATAAAAAACTTAGACTCCCGGGGTACATCTGTCTCCCTAAAAAACTTATTTGTTGTTTATCTCGTGGGTTTTTAAAAATAATTAAATAACTAGCGTTGAGACTAATAGTACGAGTACTCTTCCCCTGGAAATACAGGTTTTGTATTAGAAATAAGGCTGAAATGGACCTGTGATGTATGTACTGCGTAAAGAGCCGTGCAATTTCATCGTTAGAAGATGCATGATCCATCAAGTCGTCAATCACGTGAAGGGTCTTCTTATTTGCAGGAAATAAAGAATCATCATTCAGGGATTCAGGTAAACCATGCATCAATAAATTTAATATCAAACATATGCATTAATTCATCATAAATTGGTTGCCAGCATGCATATATAAAAACATATCTATCAAATTTTACAGAATACATCTTGTGTGAATTATACATCAAAGTTTTCACAAAATTAATTTTACCGCTATTACTAGGTCCAGATACAATAGCGCCAAAAGGATGACGCAATCTAAAATCAAAGTCCTCAGCATCAGCCATATTACAATGATTCACAATATTAATAATATAATCAGGCAAGAGTTGTAAACGACTCTGAAGCTTTTAACGTTTGATCTATTGTGTAATGTCAGCTTTGTCTTATTACGCACAATGGTATCAGTGGGCACTAGCAGGTGCGTCGTGTCACGTGATTTCACATAATTCTGAATCAGCCCTATCAGACTTTGCAGCGTAACTATTTGTGCGTTCTCAGCGTTGAGTGTAATGCCTTTAGCCCTGAGACATACTTTCCCTTTCGCAGTTCTAAAGCCATAACTTTTAGGTCCTGCCGAAGCGAATTCTTCTATATGATCGTGAGGATCCAGTTTATCTGTAAGATCGCCCAGAAAAGATCCGGTCTCAGACATCCAGTCATTCGTTTTAGACAAAAAAAACACGCTGTCCGTGTCCGCATAAATGACCCGTTCGCCTAATTTATCCAATAAATCATAAAGCTGCAAACGCGCATATGCTGTCGTGAAGGCTCCTATGAACACATTGACGTCACGAGTAGCGCAAGCCAGCTTGTCAGGGTATGTCCATTATATTAGAGCTACTGAATCCGACACAAACGAGAAATGTTTTATCACATAACCGTTCCCGAATATAAACCGTGCAAAGTCCTCCGGTTCACTCACCAGCTCCGTTATTGGCAATTGCTCGCAAAGACAGAATCTCCCCCACAAAGAATTAAGAATTAGCTTGCTTGTGGCTCGTTTTGCTTGATTGTGAGCAATTTTGTCAATGTTCAATTCGATTCCCTCTTTTAAGAGATACGAATCAATATAAGCCTGTTTGTCAGTCTCTGTGACTACGTGTGGTGGAAACCCCGACGCCTCTTGTTTGTGTTTGACACGCGATGGCTCGACGGAAACCCAACATCCACTTATTGCTCTTTGTTCGTCTGTGTGACTGCATTGTGCTTGGTTCTCTTCCTCCGCACACATACGACAAAGACTGAACATTAACTTCTGACGGGTTCTGAAAGGGAGCACAGGATGATAGAGGCCTCTAGGGGGCAGCACTGTCGCCTTAATTAGACCAAAGTATTCATCAATAGGGCCAAAGTCTTTAAAAATTATGGTTGGGTGTCCTATGGGGTATGTTTTACATGATTGCACGTGGGGGTATAAGGAAGTAAAATCGTAATAATGAATTTTCTGATCCTCTGTGATTTTGTGATATACCTTAAATGCGTTTGTCCTTCCCCAAAACAACACATCTCGTGGTTTTAGTCTTTCGGGCGCTTCATATTTTTCCATAAATTTCATAACTGACGGATCGTCTTTTTTCGCTCGCTCCCATTCACATTCCCAGATTGAAACTACATCCAAGGAATACACGTCACGCAGTGTTTGAAGCCTGTTTTCAGTCTGTCGCCTGAGATTTTCGAATGTCACTTTATGCAGAGGATGGACATCGTCGGGTTTAAATTTACAATAATTAGCGTGAAAAAAACACCCTAAATATTCTAATGCCACTTTATGGTTATTATTTTCATAATATCCATCGAGATGGAATGGGCCAAACTGAACTTCAGCATAATTCAGCGCGTGACGCATGTCAACATTACGACTTTCTTTGATGTACTCTAACCATTGTATTGACGCATTGGAGTACGTCTTGAATTGATTAATGTACGTGTTGTTATGTGTTAATGCCAAAGTATCTCTGCATAGGTAGTTCGTCTTAAAGACTTTCATACAAGTTCCTGCCAGTGTCATACATTTGAAAGGGTCAATCTGCGCGCAATTCATGAACTCGTCTCTGAACTTCATACACGCCTGTCGCAGGATAATTACGTCATTCCGGCAGTAAAATCCTAGTTCACGTCTGAAATCGAAAATTTTGTTTTGTAAAGAATTATACCACTCATCAAATCTCTCGCGATCGGAGTTACTCATCGTGTTATATCCGTAGAAATGTTTAGAAGGATACGGACCCACATAATTCACATTCACAGGTCTGTTGAAGTGATGGGGGAAGAATCCTTTTTCACCTATGTTGAGGTCGAACACAGAGGTAGTTTTAGCCAACCCCATTGGGAGGAAGCTGAAGCTGTCTATGTAACGCTGTTTAAAAGCAGAGTCATACATGAAAATGATTTTACATCCCTGCATTATAATTTTTGGTGCTAGACCTACACTGGTAAAATATTCCAGCAGTATATGAGCGTTGAATCCAGAGGCATTGTGTGCAATAAACGTGTAATTAGCATATTTTGGACGTCTAAAATGCTTAACCATAAGCTCCACACAATTTGTGCCTTCTGCTATGAACTCATCTCCGCTGTGCGTTATAGCACATGCGTAGTTCGGCAAGTGCACAGTAAATTTTGCAGTGTTAAATGAACTCTATAAGAGTCAAATTTAACACTCAGCCCGAGTGTATTTGGTCCCACTCAGAATTGGTGATAAATTGACTCTCGTCATAGTGTTAAATTTTCAGAGTTAAATTAACTCTATTTTGAGTAAAAATTTAACACTGCTCAACACTGTATAGTGTTACTAGAGTTTAACACTAGGGGAAAATTAACTCAGTTTGGTGTTACTAGAGTTTAACACTAGGAGAAATTAACTCTGTTTGGTGTTACTAGAGTTTAACACTAGGAGAAAATTAACTCAGATCAGTGTTAATATTTCACTTATGTAGAGTTTATTTACATTTGTAATAGTGAAAAATTCTCAAATTTTAAAACCCAATCAGTGTTTTCAAAACAGAAAAGAAAACAAGTTCAACAACATCACATTTAAAACATTTATTTAAACGTTGTCAGGCTCAAGAAACACATTTATATGCACACAAATACGTCACATCTGCATGAAATGACAATACATCACTGTATGCAGTACAGAATCTGTTGAACCACCTAGCTTAGCAACCTTGCTCTAATCTCAGCAATACAAGGACTTCACTTTGCCAGCATCTTTTTTGTGCACTTTCATTCTAACAAAAGTGTACATCTTGTGTAGAATAGTGTTATAAATGGTGCCAAAAACAAAGTGTGCCTTAAAAGGTTAGTTCACCAAAAAATGAAAATTCTCTCCTAAACTCACCCTCATGTCATTCTAAACCTGTAAGGCTTTTGTTCATTTTCAGAACACAAATTAAGATATTTTTGATGAAATCTGGGAGACTTCTGTCACTTCATTGACAGCCTACACAACTACCACTTTCAAGGCCCAGAAAGGCACTAAAGACATCATTAGATTAACCCATGTGGCTCTGTTGATTTAACTTCAGTTTTATGAAGCAACGCAAAAACTGGACTTGCGTACATGAGAGCACCACGACGCATGATTTGTTGAAATGAAAGTCATTGTTGTGTGAATGCGTGTATAAAGTTGAGGTTAACCAATAGAGTAACATGGATTACTTTAATGCAGGGGTACTCAACAGGCGGCCCGCGGGCCGCATCCGGCCCGTCAGCATTAAATTTGTGGCCCGCATCATGCTACATATAAATGTATATTTATTATAATTTGCGTCCAAAATTAGCGTGAATATTACTTCGTTTTTTTTTACACGTACACAAGGGTAGGCGTACAGTGTGCGTGACGCTGTAATCATCAGCAGAGATCGCGTATAGTGTACACGCGCAGCACAGTTTTTCTAACCGCAAAGAACAATATAAACTGAAGGCACTTTGCACGTGCGCATTGAATAGTTTTTGCACTAATTTAGTTTGTCCACAAGGTGTCAGCACTGAAACGGGCTGTTGTTTCAGTCTGAAAAGAAACGGATAAGACGGAACAAGAGTAACAACAAACACAATAGCCGACCGTGTTGAAGAGCGCTCGTTTCAGGGGATTAAAAGATACCAGCAACTCTAATTTTAAACAAGTACAAACACATTTTATTGTAACTATTTGAGCGAAAAAGACTAGACAAGCATGAATCTCTCTAGTGCGCATGTGTCAAGCACTTTGTTCGTGAACGTCATCAAAGGCTCGAGACTGTGCGCGCAAGTAAAAAACAAAGTAACCTTATTTTTCCATGATGAAATGCAATTGACATTCCTCAAACTTTGCAGTGTGTAAGTTGCCGAGCAGCATGAAAAACACGCCTTTTATTCTTAATGTCAATGTGTTATAAACAGAAAGCAAGCAGCGCTCCCATTAAAGATCTCTCATCACATCATTGAGCTCACGGAGAATATCTTATTTATCAT